>NC_088880.1:14203496-14230218 GCF_032884065.1 Artemia franciscana | reverse complement strand
CTGCTGATTTCTGTAATTTAGTGACGTCCAAAAATGAATTGATTGAAAAAGTATTTCCGAATATTCTAAAAAATTATAAAAATAATAAATGGCTAAGTGAAAGAGCGATTCTCGCACCCAAAAATATAGACGTCCACGAAATCAACAATATTGTTTTGACCAAAATTCGAGACCAGGCAGTCCTTTACAAGTCAGTCGACACAGTTTTGGAACCAAATGAAGCGGTTAATTATCCATCTGAATTTTTAAATTCCATAGATCCTTCAGGGTTTCCACCACACGTGCTACAACTAAAAATAGGCGTACCAATAATACTTTTAAGAAATATCAACCCACCAAAGCTTTGCAATGGCACGCGACTTGCCGTAAAAAAAAACAATGGAAAACCTAATAGAGGCCACAATCTTGACAGGGCCTTTTGAGGTTGAGGGTCTTCTTATTCCTCGCATTCCCATGATTCCAACGGATCTGCCTTTTCAATTTAAAAGATTGCAATTCCCAATTCGATTAGCATTTGCAATCACCATTAACACAGCTCAAGGTCAATCATTAGAAAAATGTGGTATAGATCTTAATACTGATTGTTTTTCCCATGGACAATTGTACGTTGCCTGTTCGAGGGTCAGTAAACCTGACAATCTATTTATATGCAGCGACAATTGGACAGCGAAGAATGTTGTATATTCGCAAGTTTTACGCAGTTAATTTGTATTGTATCTATCTATCTATCTATCTATATAAAAACGAGTTGTGTGTATGCATGTTTGTTAGTTTGTAAAAAGAGCGTTTGCATATGACGTCATTATTAGTACATACGGCTTTGTACATGCACAGACAATGGAAAGCCAAGAATGTTGTATATTCGCAATTTTTACGTAGTTTGAAACACATATATAAATCTATCTATATTCACAGGTGGGACACAGGGACACAACTACAATGGCGCGTAACTAATATGGCGCGTAACGACTTACGCGAGCGGGGGGGCTTGGGGGTGGCGCGAAGCACCACCCCAACAGCTGGTATATATATATATATATATATATATATATATATATATATATATATATATATATATATATATATATATATATATATATATATATATACTATATATATAAAAATAAGTTGTCTGTGGATCTGTGGATCGTGGATCAGGTGACGTCATGTTTCGGCTGACGTCATGAAATTAGTTGCCATCATTTTTGCTTTGAAGGTGACGTCATTCAAGTTATATAAGACATATGTTCGCGTAGAATTCTATTAATGTTTAAGTTTACAATGACTGATGAAGATGCTCAAAGAGTCTATGCCAAAAAACTTGCTGCTGATAGAGAAAGTCAGAAAAGAAAGCGTGCCGAGGAATCAAAAGAACAGCAAGGAAACAGGCTTGAGGCTAAAGAACGCAAAACCGCGCAGTTAGATGAAGATCCACCTGGACAGCGAGAGTCAAAACATATTAAAAGTGAAAATGATAGCGATGATGATTGGGTTTGGGATTTTGACTTGGATAAGGTCATCAATGACTACCAGATTTTAGTTAAAAAAACAAAGGTTCGGCGATATGTATTTCATAGTGAAGCTGAAAAATAAAGAAGAAAAAGAAAACTGAAAAAAGAAAAAAGAGAAATTACAGACTGGGATACCGGGACACAAATGACGACCGGGACACAGGGAATATAAATGGAGACCAGGACACAGGTATTTAAGAATATCGTTCAAAGACAAATTTTTAATTGTAAGAAGACCGTTGAAAGAGAAATTTCTAATTGTAAAATGACTGAAAAACCTACAATGGCAACGGTACAACCATCGAAGTAGATAACCAGTGGGTCATATGAGAACAAAGAAAGGGAACAAAAAATGAAAAGAGAAAAAACAAATAGGTGAAAAAACGAGGATTTTATCAGCCAGTAGCTAAATATTGAAAAACAAGCAAATATTTCGACAAGGACCTCCGCCAAGTCGTCCTCAGTGCTCAAAGAAAACAAAGAAAAAAAACAAAAAAAACAAAAAAAAAAACAAAAAAAACAGCAAAATCTAACCTTTATAAGTGACCTGCACGAGAGGAAGACAGATACTGACTCAACCAACAAAAAACCAAGTTTAAATCAATGAAAGAGAAGTTACCAATTAGATTGAATAAGTATCCTTTGCCTTGCAACAGATTTCGCCTGTCTACAATTTCGGTTTTCATTAGATATGCGGACATGTTGTCTTAAATTAGATTGAGCAGAAATGTTCATAGATTCTTTTAATATTAAATTATTATAAATTGGGCTTAAGGAAATATCCCCCGTGTCTCTATTTATAGCCAAATTTCTATTTATATGTTTTTTTATCTCAATAGCCTCTTTAAAAGATTGCGGTAGACCATTTACAGTAGATATTAAAGTTGCCTCTTCAAAAAGAACTAAATGGGCAGGATTTTCGTATATATGCTGGGCCAGAGCTGAATCAAAGTTGTCATTTTTATTTTCCAGTCTCAGGGACTTGTCTATTGAAATTTTGTGTTCTTGCAATCGTTCCCCTAGTTGTTGATTGGTCCTTCCAATGTAAAATCTTCCACATGAACAAGGGACTCTGTAGACACCACTACCTAGTATAGGGTCCGTTTTATCCTTTCCCGAGTTGAAAAAATGTTCAACTTTTTGTTCAGTTTTAAAAGAAACAGAGAGATTATGTCTTTTTAAATTTTTCCAAGTTTGTCGCTGAGTTTTGATACGTATGGTAATGTAGTGAAAGTTTTTTTCTCAATTGCCAGTGTACCTGAATCAAGGGGGACGGGCTTCCTGTTTTCCTGTTTAATCTTTTTTAATCGTCTATCTATTATATTTTCAATGAGGTTGATTGGGTAGCCATTGCAGAATAGAATGTCCTTAACATAGTCTAACTCGGATTTTACATGATTACGTGAACATATTTTTAGAACCCTGTCGACTAAAGAAATTACTACCCCTCTTTTTACACAAGGAGGGTGATTTGACGAGAAATGTAGATACCGATCATTATGGGTTGGCTTTCTATATATAGAAAAATCCAGGCTGGGAATATTTTTTATAATTAAAACATCCAAGAAAGGGAGCTTTCCTGAATCTTCCAGTTCTATTGTGAATTGAAGATTCGAATCAAAAGAATTCAAATGTGCCAAAAAAACTTTTAGAGAGTTCTGACCATGTTCCCAAACAGCAAGAATATCATCAACGAAACGAAACCAGAGAGAGTGTTTTAAGGGGAAACTATGCAAAGCAGACTGTTCTATGAAATCCATGTAAAAATTTGCCAAAAAAGGAGACAAAACAGTGCCCATGGGCAGGCCCTTGACCTGAAGGAAAAATTTTTCTCGAAACCTAAAATATAAAGAGAACTTGTTGCAAAGACGTACAAGCGTCATTATTGTGTCAATTTCCAAGGTTTTGTAATCTGCCCAAGTAGAATTTTCCTCTAATTTTCTTTGTAAGGCCTGTTCACATTTATGGACATCGCATGAAGTGTACATGGAAATTGCATCAAAACTAGATAAGATAGTTTTTTCTGTTATACTATGATTTTTCAGCTTCTCAACAAGATCTATGGAATTTTTTATATAGGATTTCTGTGTTGTTAGAAGATACTTGAAAATTGTAGCTAAGAATTTTCCTACGCCTGTAGCTGGAGAGCTATAACATGCTACAATAGGACGTAACGGAGTATCCTTCTTATGAATTTTGGGTAGACCGTAAAATTTCGGGGCTGAACAACCTTTTGGGTAAAATTTTCTGTACATTTGAGGGGTGATTAGTCTATTATCTTTTAAAATTTCTAATTCTTTCCTCAACTGCTTGGTGTATTTATCTGTGGGATCAGTTTTTATTTCTTTATAAGTATTTTTATCCAATAAAGGGCTATTTATTTTATTTTGATAATCTGCAGAATCCATAATCACAACTGTGTTTCCTTTGTCCGCTCTTGTAATTACTGTATTTTTATCTTTTTTCAATTTTTTGAGGATTTAATTTCTTCCTTTGATTGAGATGTAAGCGTTAATGGCGGCTTATAATCAAGAATACTCTTTACTATTTCCCCTCTTAGTAAGTCTGGATTTTCAACTTCACCATGAGAGCTAAAAATACCGGACTCCACACTCGTAATAATTTCTGATATATTTACGCGTGTCTGAGCCATTGCAAATTTAGGTCCTTTTGATAGAATACTTAGCTCCTTGGGTGTGAAAACCTTGGAGGATAGATTTTCCAAAGGAGAGCCAGGACAAAATCTAGGAAGGAAAATCCGTGTTTGTTGAAATGTTGAAATTCGAGTTTCGAAAATTTTTCTGATAAGCGGGTTTTCGCTAAATTAAAAACGTGTCGGAAAGACCTTTGCGAGATCTCTAAAATTTGGGAGAAAATCCGGAACGGATAAAGTCTGATGTAAGAAAGATTTGAAATTTGATATTTTATTACTAAGGACATATCTTTTGAGTCTATGGTCTTTTAAAATATGTGTTAGAGCTTTGAAACCCATTCTCTGACTAAATGGGCCCTCAGATTGTGTACCTAAGTGTAAATTGTAACGCAGAGAAGAATTGTAACGCAAACAGGAAGCCCGTCCCCCTTGATTCAGGTACACTGGCAATTGAGAAAAAAACTTTCACTACATTACCATACGTATCAAAACTCAGCGACAAACTTGGAAAAATTTTAAAAAGACATAATCTCTCTGTTTCTTTTAAAACTGAACAAAAAGTTGAACATTTTTTCAACTCGGGAAAGGATAAAACGGACCCTATACTAGGTAGTGGTGTCTACAGAGTCCCTTGTTCATGTGGAAGATTTTACATTGGAAGGACCAATCAACAACTAGGGGAACGATTGCAAGAACACAAAATTTCAATAGACAAGTCCCTGAGACTGGAAAATAAAAATGACAACTTTGATTCAGCTCTGGCCCAGCATATATACGAAAATCCTGCCCATTTAGTTCTTTTTGAAGAGGCAACTTTAATATCTACTGTAAATGGGTTACCGCAATCTTTTAAAGAGGCTATTGAGATAAAAAAACATATAAATAGAAATTTGGCTATAAATAGAGACACGGGGGATATTTCCTTAAGCCCAATTTATAATAATTTAATATTAAAAGAATCTATGAACATTTCTGCTCAATCTAATTTAAGACAACATGTCCGCATATCTAATGAAAACCGAAATTGTAGACAGGCGAAATCTGTTGCAAGGCAAAGGATACTTATTCAATCTAATTGGTAACTTCTCTTTCATTGATTTAAACTTGGTTTTTTGTTGGTTGAGTCAGTATCTGTCTTCCTCTCGTGCAGGTCACTTATAAAGGTTAGATTTTGCTGTTTTTTTTTGTTTTTTTTTTGTTTTTTTGTTTTTTTCTTTGTTTTCTTTGAGCACTGAGGACGACTTGGCGGAGGTCCTTGTCGAAATATTTGCTTGTTTTTCAATATTTAGCTACTGGCTGATAAAATCCTCGTTTTTTCACCTATTTGTTTTTTCTCTTTTCATTTTTTGTTCCCTTTCTTTGTTCTCATATGTCATGCATAGCCAGTATGGTCTCAGAACGTAACCAGTGGGTTTACGGCCAACCTACCATCTTCAAAGATACCACGATAGGAAGACTCTACACCGTTCACCCCAATCAACATGAATGCTTCTTTCTACGCCTGCTTTTGGTGAATGTACCCGGTCCGACATCCTTTGAGTATTTGAGAACTGTAAACGGTACTATACATGACACTTACCGTAGTGCATGCCAAGCTCTGAATTTATTGGAGAATGACCAACACTGGGATAACTGCATCAATGACGCGTGCGAAACGTCAACCCCAAGTCAAATTCGTACACTTGCTCTCCATCAGCTCCTACAGAGTTATGGGAAAAATATAAGTCAAAAATGTCCGAAGATATACTCCATCGAAAACAGTTAGAGACGTCAGAAATGACTTTTGATTTTACATCAGAAATTTATAACGACACTTTAGTTATTATAGAAGATTTGTGCGTACGTATGGCAAACAAACCTCTTCAGGATTTGGGAATGCCTTCACCTAACCGTATCGCTGCTGTTTCGACATGTGTAGAATTGGATCGTGAACAAAGTTACAGTACGAGTGATCTATTGTCGTATGTACAAAATAACATTTACAAGTTAACGTCGGAACAAAAAGACATTTATGATACGATAGACTCAATTTCAGGACGTATACAACTACCTGCTGATTTCTGTAGTTTAGTGACGTCCAAAAATGAATTGATTGAAAAAGTATTTCCGAATATTCTAAAAAATTATAAAAATAATAAATGGCTTTTAGGTATTATAGAAGATTTGTGCGTACGTATGGCAAACAAACCTCTTCAGGATTTGGGAATGCCTTCACCTAACCGTATCGCTGCTGTTTCGACATGTGTAGAATTGGATCGTGAACAAAGTTACAGTACGAGTGATGTATTGTCGTATGTACAAAATAACATTTACAAGTTAACGTCGGAACAAAAAGACATTTATGATACGATAGACTCAATTTCAGGACGTATACAACTACCTGCTGATTTCTGTAGTTTAGTGACGTCCAAAAATGAATTGATTGAAAAAGTATTCCGAATATTCTAAAAAATTATAAAAATAATAAATGGCTTTTAGGTATTATAGAAGATTTGTGCGTACGTATGGCAAACAAACCTCTTCAGGATTTGGGAATGCCTTCACCTAACCGTATCGCTGCTGTTTCGACATGTGTAGAATTGGATCGTGAACAAAGTTACAGTACGAGTGATGTATTGTCGTATGTACAAAATAACATTTACAAGTTAACGTCGGAACAAAAAGACATTTATGATACGATAGACTCAATTTCAGGACGTATACAACTACCTGCTGATTTCTGTAGTTTAGTGACGTCCAAAAATGAATTGATTGAAAAAGTATTTCCGAATATTCTGAAAAATTATAAAAATAATAAATGGCTAAGTGAAAGAGCGATTCTCGCACCCAAAAATATAGACGTCCACGAAATCAACAATATTGTTTACGATAGACTCAATTTCAGGACGTATACAACTACCTGCTGATTTCTGTAGTTTAGTGACGTCCAAAAATGAATTGATTGAAAAAGTATTTCCGAATATTCTAAAAAATTATAAAAATAATAAATGACTAAGTAAAAGAGCGATTCTCGCACCCAAAAATATAGACGTCCACGAAATCAACAATATTGTTTTGACCAAGATTCGAGACCAGGCAGTCCTTTGCAAGTCAGTCGACACAGTTTTGGAACCAAATGAAGCGGTTAATTATCCATCTGAATTTTTAAATTCCATATATCTTTCAGGGTTTCCACCACACGTGCTACAACTAAAAATAGGCGTACCAATAATACTTTTAAGAAATATCAACCCACCAAAGCTTTGCAATGGCACGCGACTTGCCGTAAAAAAAACAATGGAAAGCCTAATAGAGGCGACAATCTTGACAGGGCCTTTTGAGGGTAAGGCTGTTCTTATTCCTCGCATTCCCATGATTCCAACGGATCTGCCTTTTCAATTTAAAAGATTGTAATTCCCAATTCGATTAGCATTTGCATTCACCATTAACAAAGCTCAAGGTCAATCATTAGAAAAATGTGGTATAGATCTTAATACTGATTGTTTTTCCCATGGATAATTGTACGTTGCATGTTCGAGGGTCGGTAAACCTGACAATCTATTTATATGCAGCGACAACTGGACAGCGAAGAATGTATTCGCAAGTTTTACGCAGTTAATTTGTATTGTATCCATCTATCTATCTATCTATATAAAAACGAGTTGTGTGTATGCATGTTTGTTTGTTTGTAAAAAGAGCGTTTGCATATGACGTCATTATCAGTGCATACGGCTTTGTATATGCACAGACAATGGGAAAGCCAAGAATGTTGTATATTCGCAATTTTTACGTAGTTCAACTCCTGCAGACGAAATGAATGCTTGCCTGAAAAATTGTAATTTATGGGCACACGTAAAAATATTAAAATTAACTAGAAATATGCGTGTCCGATTGCAAAACGATGATTCTGGTCAAACATTTTCAGATCAATTGCTGGCAATTGGAAACGGAAAGCTTCCAGTAGTGGGAAAGCCAAAAATGTTGTATATTCGCAATTTTTACGTAGTTTGAAACACATATATAAATCTATCTATATTCACAGGTGGGACACAGGGACACAACTACAATGGCGCGTAACTAATATGGCGCGTAACGACTTACGCGCGCGGGGGGGCTTGGGGGGGCGCGAAGCGCCCCACCAACTAGGTGTGGGGGTGGCGCGAAGCGCCACCCCTACAGCTAGTATATATATATATATATATATATATATATATACATATATATATATATATATATATATATATATATATATATATATATATATATATATATATATATATATATATATATATATATATATATATATATACTAGCTGTTGGGGTGGCGCTTCGCGCCACCCCAACACTTAGTTGGTGGGGCGCTTCGCACCACCCCAAGCCCCCCTGCGCGCGTAAGTCTGTACGCGCCATATTAGTTACGCGCCATTGTAGTTACGCGCCATTGTATTTGTGTCCCTGTGTCCCACCTGTGAATATAGATAGATTTATATATGTGTTTCAAACTACGTAAAAATTGCGAATATACAACATTCTTGGCTTTCCCATTGTCTGTCCATATACAAAGCCGTATGTACTAATAATGACGTCATATGCAAACGCTCTTTTTACAAACAAACAAACATGCATACACACAACTCGTTTTTATATAGATAGATAAATAGATAGATACAATACAAATTAACTACGTAAAACTTGTGAATATAAAACAGTCTTCTCTGTCCCATTGTCTGTGCGTATAAATAGATTGTCAGGTTTACCGACCCTCAAAGATGCAACATACAATTGTACATTGGTAAAGCAATCTGTATTAAGATCTATACCGCATTTTTCTAGTGATTGCCCTTGAGCTTTGTTGATGGTGGTTGCAAATGCTAATCGAATTGAGAATTGCAATCTTTTAAATTGAAAAAGCAGATCCGTTGGAATCATGGGAATGCGAGGAATAAGAACAGCCTCACCCTCATAAGGCCCTGTCAAGATTGTGGCATCTATTAGGTTTTCCATTGTTTTTTTTTTTACGGCAAGTCGCGTGCCATTGCAAAGCTTTGGTGGGTTGATATTTCTTTAAAGTATTATTGGTACGCCTATTTTTAGTTGTAGCAGGTGTGGTGGACACCCTGAAGGATCTATGGAATTTAAAAATTCAGATGGATAATTAACCGCTTCATTTGGTTCCGAAATACAAATTAACTGCGCAAAACTTGCGAATATACAACATTCTTCGCTGTCCAATTCTCGCTGCATATAAATAGATTGTCAGGTTTACCGACCCTCGAACATGCAACGTACAATTGTCCATGGGAAAAACAATCAGTATTAAGATCAATACCACATTTTTCTAATGATTGACCTTGAGCTTTGTTAATGGTGATTGCAAATGCTAATCGAATTGGGAATTGCAATCTTTTAAATTGAAAAGGCAGATCTGTTGGAATCATGGGAATGCGAGGAATAAGAACAGCCTCACCCTCAAAAGGCCCTGTCAGGATTGTGGCCTCTATTAGGTTTTCCATTGTTTTTTTTACGGCAAGTCGAGTGCCATTGCAAAGCTTTGGTGGGTTTATATTTCTTAAAAGTATTATTGGTACGCCTATTTTTAGTTGTAGCACGTGTGGTGGAAACCCTGAAAGATCTATGGAATTTAAAAATTCAGATGGATAATTAACCGCTTCATTTGGTTCCAAAACTGTGTCGACTGACTTGTAAAGGACTGCCTGGTCTTGAATCTTGGTCAAAACAATATTGTTGATTTCGTGGACGTCTATATTTTTGGGTGCGAGAATCGCTCTTTCACTTAGCCATTTATTATTTTTATAATTTTTTAGAATATTCGGAAATACTTTTTCAATCAATTCTTTTTTGGACGTCACTAAATTACAGAAATCAGCAGGTAGTTGTATACGTCCTGAAATTGAGTCTACTGGGAGCTTTCCGTTTCCCATTGCCAGCAATTGATCTGAAAATGTTTGACCAGAGTCATCGTTTTGCAATCGGACACGCATATTTGTAGTTAATTTTAATGTTTTTACGTGTGCCCATAAATTAGAATTTTTCAGGCAAGCATTCATTTCGTCTGCAGGAGTTGATCTAGGTATTATAGGTAATGTTTGCCTGAAATCTCCCGCAAGCAATATTAAGGTGCTGCCAAAGGGTTTCGACTTCCCTCGCAAATCTTTCAAGCATTGATCCAGAGCCTCGAGCGATTTTTTGTGAGCCATTGTGCACTCATTCCAAATAATATGTTTGCATTGCTGCAATACTTTACCCATCCCAGATGATTTGGAAATATTGCACGTGGGAGTTTCTGTAGAATGCAAGTTCAGAGGCAATTTCAAAGCGGAATGAGCAGTTCTTCCACCAGGCAGCAATGTTGCGGCTATTCCGGACGACGCAATTGCCAACGCTATATCATTTTTAGATCGAATTGATGCCAGAATCAGTTTTATCACAAACGTTTTACCAGTACCTCCTGGCGCATCCAAAAAGAAAATTTCTCCAACGTTGTTATCGACACAATGCATTATCGTATCATAAATGTCTTTTTGTTCCGACGTTAACTTGGAAATGTTATTTTGTACATACGACAATAGATCACTCGTACTGTAACTTTGTTCACGATCCAATTCTAAACATGTCGAAACAGCAGCGATACGGTTAGGTGAAGGCATTCCCAAACCCTGAAGAGGTTTGTTTGCCATACTTATTCAAAAATCTTCTATAACAACTAAAGTGTAGTTATAACTTTCTGGTGTAAAATCAAAAGTCATGTCTGACGTCTCTAACTGTTTTCGATGAAGTATATCTTCGGACATTTTTGACTTATATTTTTCCCATAAATCTGTAGGAGCTGATGGAGAGCAAGTTGTTAAAATGATGCCAAACAATGCACGAATTTGACTTGGGGTTGACGTTTCGCACGCGTCATTGATGCAGTTATCCCAGTGTTGGTCATTCTCCAATAAATTCAGAGCTTGGCATGCACTACGGTAAGTGTCATGTATAGTACCATTTACAGTCCTCAAATACTCAAAGGATGTCGGACCGGGTACATTCACCAAAAGCAGGCGTAGAAAGAAGCATTCATGTTGATTGGGGTGAACGGTGTAGAGTCTTCCTATCGTGGTATCTTTGAAGATGGTAGGTTGGCCGTCGACTGACTTACCCTGTTTTCGACGTTCAAATACTTTATTTTTAGTATTCCACGTGTAATACGAAGGCACTTCAGTATACAGCAGTTTTTTTGCAAAAGAATCATTTTTGCAAAGCGAAAAAAAAGCTGTTAATGTTGTATCCGGTGGATTCAGGACTCTTTGTTGCACGTTGGTTTCCGTGAAATAAACACGTTGACCATTCTGTAAATGTACCGCTAAGTGAACAACAGCTGGACTACGTTCATGTATCGGAAATGAAAGAATTCGCCAAACAGCTTCATTACTGCTTATGTATCTTCCAGCCTAATATTCTACGATTTCATCGAAATCTTTGATTTCGGACTGCAAGCCAAAAACTGCCATGTCACTGCCTTTGTTGACGTATTTACATATGTATTTGATTGCCTTTACGGAGTTACAGTATTCAACGTTTATGTGTGCATTAAATGTTTTTGATAATAAAGGGGAATATGGAACAACCCACTGGTTATCTACTTCGATGGTGGTACCGTTACGCTTCTTTATTATTGCTGTTTTACCGCCATCTTCAGTAGATCTTCTTCTATATTGTGGGTAACCATCATTGCCAGTAATTGTTTTGGGTACTAAAAGTCGAGGATATTGCTTTGTGCACCTTCCTTTGGCCATGCATGGTGAATTTTCGTTCAGTGCACCGCAAGGTCCATGTATCATATTTTTTACAATAATATCATGTAACCCCTTATCGACATTTTTATCAGGTATTTCAGCGGAAATCACATCATCAATTTCGTTTGAAGTAATTTTTTTATGTAGCCAGATTAGTATATGTGCGTGTGGCAAACCTCGTTTTTGCCATTCCACTGAGTACATCCAGCATCGCACTGACCCAAACACTTCATGTTTTACAAGGTAGTTTATCAGTGATTTCAACTTTTGCCGGAAGACACGTGCCGTAATGTCATGCCTATGAACCGCCGATTGTCCTTGAAGTAAAAGCTGCAGTATCTCGTCCCAAGATTGATTACATGTAAATGTAATAAATAAATCTGGACGACCATAGAGACGAACATACGCAATAGCATCTTGAGCATATTCATGCATATGACGGGGACTGCCAGCATATGACGAAGGTAAAATTGTTAATCTTCCAACGTTTGTGGTATTACCGTCATTTATAGCTGCATCTCGCAAATGAATGTATTGTTCAGAGCGGAGCTTGGTCTGATTCAGGCGGATATATAGCAAACGTTCTGATTCAATTTTAGCATACATATCAACGATAAATTGGTGAAACAATTCACGGCATTTTAAAATATAATTTTCTTCATCCTGCCGAATCATTAGTCTATAGGAATAATAATGCATTGCACTGCATTTCTTATTCATTTCTTTGTTAGTGGCTGGATTCATCAATTTAATATTAAAGTGATAGCCGTCGGCTCCATCCCAAAAAATGATAGGATATTGTAGGGCATCGTAGCATCGATGAGTTTCAGCAATTCTTAACAACTGAGCGTTTCGCTTATGTAGAACAATATCTCGAGGTAAAAACTGATCACCGACCATAACGATTGCCACTTCGTCGATAGTCGGAGCATTGTATCTACGCACATGTTGGCCAGGAGGCGTTTTGTCAGCGGAAATAACAATTTTATGAGTATCAGTAGGCATCAAATCGATGGCTGTTTTGAACAGACGCACTAACTTATTATTTTCGTGGAAAAGATGTTGCAATTGGGAAACGATTGTCCTTTCAAACGTTGGGAGAAATTTCGCAACGTGCATTCAATTCAGAATTTCTATCACTGATGAAGTACAATTGTAAAAATTTATGATTCTCGCCTGAGAATGGTAGAAGGGACCTTGCTTTATGATAAATTTGCCCTTTTACTTTGAAAGTAGACATAAATTGATCTGGATTTTCGATTTGGGCTCCAAACGACGTCATTTGGAAACATGAGTTGTATTGTCTGATTTTTGACAAAAAACGCTTAGATTCTGACGTAGTTCCAGTAAGGAAAGTCTTCAATGGCTCTGGTGGTGCAGCCAATAGAGGAAGTTTAACTTTTCCTGAGGCGCAACACATTCCCATTGTTTCACCATTGAATTTCAAGGCCTTGCAATAGGGACAAATTTTAGACATTGTCCCGATTTGAACACATCTACTCAAGCTATAATCATCGACTGGGTTGTACCTGAATGCCAGGCGATAACTTTAAGATTGCTCTGATTCCTCGGCACGCTTTCTTTTCTTACTTTCTCTATCAGCAGCAAGCCTGTTTCCCTGCTGGTCTTTTGATTCCTCGGCACGCCTTCTTTTTTCACTTTCTCTTTTAGCAGCAAGTCTGCTTCTGCGTTGCTCTAGTAGTTCCTCGGCACGCCTTCTTTTTTCACTTTCTCTTTTAGCAGCAAGTCTGCTTCTGCGTTGCTCTGGTAGTTCCTCGGCATGCTTTCTCTTCTTTCTTTCTCTATCAGCCTCAAGCCTGTTTCCCAGCTGGTCTTTTGATTCCTCGGCACGCCTTCTTTTTTCACTTTCTCTTTTAGCAGCAAGTCTGCTTTCGCGTTGCTCTGGTAGTTCCTCGGCACGCTTTCTTTTCTGACTTTCTCTATCAGCAGCAAGTTTTTTGGCATAGACTCTTTGAGCATCTTCATCAGTCATTATAAACTTAAACATTAATAGAATTCTACGCGAACATACGTCTTATATAACTTGAATGACGTCACGCCTTCAAAGCAAAAATGATGGCAACTAATTTCATGACGTGAGCCGAAACATGACGGCGAACATATGTCTTATATAACTTGAATGACGTCACCTTCAAAGCAAAAATGATGGCAACTAATTTCATGACGTCAGCCGAAACATGACGTCACCTGATACACAGATCCACACACAGACAACTTATTTTTATATATATAGATAGATATATATATATATATATATATATATATATATCTATATATATATATATATATATATATATAGTATTACTGTCATGTAGTTTTGAGAAGCTTAGTTGGTCTTCATTCTTGATATCATTGAAACGATCATTCGTACCAACACATATATTAGTCTCTTTTAGGTCATTTCTCGTGCATTATCCATTCTTGATGCCCTTTATTTTTTCATATTCCTTTATTTTCCTTGTATACTCTGCTTTATTTTGCAGAAATTCTTTTATCTTCAAATCGATATATTTTTCAAGATGAGCTTGTGCTTCTTTTACATCTGGCATTGATAGTATTTCAAATATCTCTTCGGAATCTAGCATTGCTGACAAAATTTCTTCAACACCATATGGGGAAAAGTCATATTAAAAAAAACTCAAGGGAAACATTAATATAAGTACTTTTGCAGTCTCTCCACTGCATTTTGGAAGTACTGACATTTCCACTTTTATTCTCCCTTCGGTGTTTACAGGTAGAGTCTTATCTTTACGAGTCTTCTTCTTTGTAATATATTTTTTCCTCCTTTTGTTATCATCCTTTTCTTTCTCGTCTTCATTCTTTTTATTCTTCATTTTCTCATCTAGTGTAAAATCCCAGAGAACGAGCAATTCTTGAAGATCACTCATTTCTAGCCCCACTCTTTGTGCCACTGGTTTGACTTTCTCAATAACCTTGTCCATTGCCTTTCTGTAAAAGGCATATGTATTTTTTTCCAAGTCTGTTTGGGATTCTATTTTATTTTTTAATAGACTATCCGAACGTATTGTCGATTGGCGTTTTCTCATGAAATTCGCAGGTTTTTTGCGAGCATCTTTACTGCCGTTTGTTGTTTAAATCATGGGAACAAGTAGTCCAAAGCTTTGGAAATTTTTGGAGTAACCAGATCGCCAAAAATTTAACGAAAGACAATCATCCAAGCAATGCACTGTGTTGCATTGACTTTAATGCAAAATTATTTTGCTCTTTTTATTATTATTTCTAAGCTTCGATGTAGTGCTAAAAAAAATGTAGTTTAAAAGAAATCTCTGGACTATTCAATAACGTCACAATTTTTCTTTTCTACGATGGGAGAATCACAGTTCATTCAAGATGGTCAGCACCAAAAACGTACTTTTTTTTAGAAATATGTCGTCTTTTGCCCTTCTTGCATTCATCCCTTTTATGCAATCAAGCTTTAACCCTTTTATATATTTTCGGTCACCCCAGAGAGGGGATAAATGACAGTCAGCCCCTTTTTGATACTTGCCATGTTCCCATGTAATTACAACAACACAATGTTATCTTCCATAAATAAGAAAGTGTTGGTGACGAATTATACGTCCTCAGTGTGTACCACTATTTAATTGTATGTAAATTATGTAAATAGGTGGATTTTTAAGTTTAACAATTAATCGGACCCTGTTATATTAATCTTCGTCTTATTGAAAGCAAAGGCTTGAAAAAAATAAATATATAAAAATATTAAATATAAAATAAAAATATATAAAAATACTAGCTGTTGGTGTGGCACTTCGCGCCACACAAACAGTTAGTTGGTTGGGTGCTTCGCGCGCCCCCAGCCCCCCCCCCCTCACGCGCGTAAGTCGTTACGCACCATATTAGTTACGCGCCATTGTAGTTATGTCCCTGTGTCCTACCTCTTGAACTACCGACTCTTGAACATGCAACATATAGTCCATGGGAAAACAATATGTATTCAGATCTATACCGCATTTTTCTAATGATTGCCCTTGAGCTTTGTTGATAGTGATTGCTAATCAAATATTCACTGTGTCCCCGTCCTCATTTATACATCCCCCCTGTGCCCTTCCGGCGTCCCCGTTGTAGTTGTGTCCCTGTGTCCTGGTCATCATTTATATTCCCTGTGTCTTGGTCATCATTTGTGTCCTGGTGTCTCGATCTGTAATTTCTCTTTGACTGTCCCGGTCGCCACTTATATTCCATGTGTCCTGGTCGTCATTTGTGTCCCGGTCTGTAATTTCTCTTTGAGTGTCCCGGTCGTCATTTATATTCTTCGTGTCCCGGTCTGTAACGTCATCAAGTCTTCAATGGCTCTAGTGATGCAGCCAGTTGAGGAAGTATAACTTTTCCTGAGGCGCAACACATTCCCATTGTTTCACCATTAAATTTCAAGGCCTTGCCATAGGGACAAATTTCAGACATAGTCCCGATTTAAACACATCTACTCAAGCTATAATCATCGCCTGGGCTGTACCTGAATGCCAGGCAATAATTCTGACGTTGCTCTTGTGATTCCTCGGTACGCTTTCTTCTGGCATTATCTCTTTGAGCCGCAAGCCTGTTTTCACGTTGTTCTTGTGATTCCTCGGCACGCTTTCTTTTGGCATTATCTCTTTGAGCCGCAAGCCTGTTTTCACGTTGTTCTTGTGATTCCTCGGCATGATTTTTTTGTAATTTCTCTTTGAGACGCAAGCCTGTTATCACGTTGTTCTTGTGATTCCTCGGCAAACTTTCTTTTCTTACTTTCTCTTTTAGCCACACGCCTTCTGGCATTAACTCTTTGAGCCGCTTCCTCGGCTGTTTCTCCTGCCATTGTAGGATTTATTCTAAAATTTCGCTTTGAATTAACTCTCTGAGCAGCTTCCTTGGCTGTTTCTTCTGCCATTGTAGGATTTATACTAAAATTTCTCTTTGAATCGCCCCCTTATATACTTACAATGACGTTATATTCAAAGCATTATGTACTTATAATGACGTCATATGCGTACAAACAAACAAACATACAACTTATTTTTATATATATAGATATTTGTTAGCTTTTAACAAATATAACAAGGCTTGTTAGCGTTGTCGTCTTTATGGAGCGTTTTTAGTACGTCAGATAAAAGAGCTTGTCGATCAATTTTCTTTCGGTAATTCAGTTTTCCTACTGGGCTTACCTCTGTGGGCCAAAAACTGGCGTATGGTTTCTATATATGGGGTTGTTGATAGGTTTGTTGTTGTCACGGACCGTAGATTGCAGCTTGAACAGAATTTGGATACTTCAAACAATATATTTATTGACTTTTTAAGATTGTTTTTTCCTATTGATGTAACTTTTTTCTTTTCCTTGTGGTCCAAAAGAAAGGGCCAAATTAGGAATGTCCAATTTACTTTAACGAAGGCGTGTCGAGAAACCACCAGAGCAACGCGAAACCAGGCTTACAGCTTTACGTCACAGGGCCTTCCGAGGGTGAGGCTGTTCTTATTCCTTGCTTAATCATTGCTCAAGGGCAATCATTAGAAAAATGCGGTATAGATCTTATTACGGATTATTTTTCCAATGGACAATTATATGTTGCATGTCCAAGAGTCGGTAAACCGGATAATCTGTTCAAGTGCACAGACAATGAGACCGCGAAGAATGTTGCATATCGATAAGTTTTACGCAGTTAAAAATTATCACATTCCATACATGTTGCTTTAGGGGGGGGGGTAGGCTTGCGGCTCAGAGAGGAATTAGCGAAAGAAAATGTGTCGATGTATTACAAGAGAACGTGAAACCAGGCTTGCGGCTGAAAGAGAAAGTAAAAATTCGCTGGATCTCCCAGGGTTCCCACCACAGGTGCTACAACTAAAAATAGGCGTAACAATAATCATGTTGCGAAATATTAGCCGACCAAAGTTTTGCAACAGCACGCGACTTGCCGTTAAAAAGAACAATGGAAAATGTAATAGAGGCAACAATCTTGACAGGGCCTTCCAAGGGTAAGGCTGTTCTTATTCCTCGCATTCCCATGATTCCAACGGATCTGACTTTTCAATTTAAAAGATTGCAATTCCCAATTCGGTTAGCATTTGCCATCACCATCAACAAAGCTCAAGGGCAATCATTAGAAAAATGCGGTATAGATCTTAATACGGATTGTTTGCCCATGGACAATTATTTTTTGCATGCTCAAGAGTCGGTAAACCGGACAATCAATTTATATGCACAGACAATGGGACTATTTTGAACAAAATGATTATCTCAAAATTTCGATCGGCTTCATTTAGAGAAAAGAGCTCGGGGGAAGGGGGTACTGATTGCCCTCCAACGACTTTTTACTCTTAAAGATGACGATGAAAATTTCCATTTTGAATCGAATGAACCCGGTCCAAAGTTTATACAACCACCCTTCTATAAAAACTTCATATGTTAATAACGGACAACTCGATTGAGGATCTCGGCGTCCAGGAGTGGACTGAGTACTCTTGTTATGTGTAATTTATTTTTTGAATTGATAATAAGTCCAATTGAACTTGAACTTGACTATTGACAATGCTGCCTCTGACAACTCAGGACTTGGCTTCTTCTTTCACTAAGCTACGGCTTGGCTCATTTCTCACCGAATCTGTAGCTTGGTAGCTTGTTTTTGCGCCATTAAGCTAAAGTTTTGTATATATTATATCCCTGTAAACAAGCAATAATTGACTATGCATCTATTTATTTTTCCTCGAAAATGGCTCCATATTTAAAAAAAAAATGGTATCCTGGCATTTCATGGCCTGAAAAAGCGATCTAGATAGGTCTCGAGTATTATCCTTAATTTTGTAAAAAATTCAAATGAGTGACACCCTATTGAGCCCATTTTAGAAAAATAAGCAATATCATTTCCACCCCAAAAGTGGTGGTACCGTTTTTGTACCTATGACACGTGCAAAATTACACAAGATAACGATCTACTTCGCAGAAAATTACAATTGAATAAGGAATGTGTTATCTTAGTCTTAATAACTCAAGTAACAACTTCTTCCAAAGTTTGTTCAAACGATGTATCATTTTTAACAAATGTAAATTTTGTTTTTGGATTGCATATTCCTGTTTAAAATACAGTTCATAAAAAGGTTGATAAATTGTTCAAGACAGCAACGAGTTTTATACAAGGTATGAAGTCGTTGAAATGCTATGATGTGATTTCTAATATGACGATAATTACGGCTGTAACATGTATCTTTTTGTTGTTGTTCCTCTTCAAATGCATTTAGTGTCGTTATTTTGCTTTCCTGTTTAGCTACTGTTAAACTTTATTGTGGGATGATTTATCTTTCAAATTTAGAAATTGTTCCTATTGGCCTCGATTTTAGTGGACTACTTGTGGCTTCTTGTTGTTTATAGCTCTTATATTTAAGGTTTCTAGGCGTTTCTGACAAAAATAAAATATCCATAATCATATAAAAAATCCTATATCCATAATGCTTACATTATGGCCTTCTTTAACAACTTGCTTTGCACGATATTTTTTGTACTTTAGAAAAGGTTCTTATTCTATTTAAATGGACCTTGTGTTTCATGAGTCGTTGAGAAAGAATTCGAACAAAGAGTCCTAGTAAAGAACACGGTGTTTAGGAAGGGGTAGCTCGGCTCAGATACCGAATAATTTCTGTTATTTTTAAGGTTCAATGTTGCTCCTTGTTTCTGATTGAATGAATAGCATTTTTTGTTTATTTCCTGGTATTTTTTTCAAATAATACCAGGAAATCCACCGCCTCTCCAATGGAAACTCCCTCCCACAAAAAATTCCTCCATGAAAATTGTTTCCTGAACAATTCCACTTGAAAAATTCTCCGTAGCCTATTTTCATTTGAAATAGACTTGTTTTTATTTAATTTCGCTTTGTTTTCCAATCACACCGGAAACTACTCTTTGTTAAAATTCTTCCTGGAATTATCTCCCTCCCTCAATAGAAAATTTCTCCACGAAGAATTTAACCCATGATAATCCCTTCATCCTCCTAGTCCTACCCCCAGATAAATTCCGAAAACGATTCCGACCCCACTTAAACTTTGCACTGGAACATCTGCATATGTGAGAATTTAGTCGCAAATGAGAAGGCAAGAAAAAAAACTCGTGCGAAATTTCCTCGTGGAGTTCAATTCCAGAAGCTCCACTATCTGTGAAAATGTTTTCCGTTGAAAATACCCCTCCGAGCACACACACACAGAAATTCCTCCTTCTTTCGAAAAATGTATGAATACTCTCCAATAATAAGTACTATGTACAAATAACGGGCAAATTTGAAGACTTAGTCCTTTCCTCAGGGGCTGTGAGGGGTCATGTCATCCCCATTAGCATGGTTATTGAAAATTAAAACTTTTCTGAATAAAAAGGCTGTTTCAAAATTTTTATTGCATGGTTTTGGGGAAGAAAGGGATCGGGAAGGGGCTAGTGGCCCTCGAATCTCTTTGGAAACTGTTTAGTTTTTGTTAAAACAAACCCTTTCTTGATCTGAGAGGACTAATGGTTTAATACGATCAATCTTGCGAGAAAAAATAATAATAATAAGGAAACATTTTTTATTATTATTCTTACTTCTGGCAAAAAAAAAATTCCGAAAAATTTCAGATGGGAGCGTGAAAACACCAAAGTATGGTTCTCTGGTGTGCCAGATCTAATGGTGCAATTTTCATAAGGATTCCTTGACTTTTTAGGGGCATTTTCTACCGTATTTGAAAATCAGATAAATTGTCTTAGGTTACTAGTCTCTGAAGGGTAACATTAAATTTGATGAACTTTATATATTTGGAATCAGCATAAGAAGCAAATTCTTTTTATGGATCTACTGTAATCAAAATTCCATGTTTTAGAGTTCTGGTTACTACTGAGCCGAGTCATTCCTTACTCACAATCCGTAGCCGTGAACTGTTTGCTTCGAATTTAATTTTTACCTTTGCTTATGCATGATAACCAATCCACGTCCCCTTTGAGTGAGATTTTGTTTTTACCGTGTTTCACTAAGTGCTTCTGTATACTAACCAGCTCATGTCTTTTCCCGTCTTTTAAAATCTTTGACCGTAACTTATTTTGACAGAACATTCCCATTTGCACAATATAATGTATTGTTCACCTGCAGTGTCTTTTAAGTCAAATTGAAACACTGGTTTTTATTACCTCGAGTCATTATATCTGGATTTAGGGAAAACCTATTGAAAATAAATTTTCAACCGTTCAAGAGTTTCCAGTACTAAGTCATAGTAACATATTCCAGTAGGATAAAATAGATCGACGAAAGCTTTTTTTTTAGCTAATTAGAAAAAAACATACAAGTCAAATTGTCCTTCTCAAAACCATCTACACGTTCATGTTAAAATCATTAAGCTTGTATGTACCGTTTTCTTATAAAAATTGAAATAGAATTTCCATGAAAAGGCTTAATTGAGAAAGCCCAGTAAAAAGAAAAAACAGGTCGATTGTCGTTATACTAACTAAAAATATTTAACATGGAAGAGATAGATAGGTGTTATTTTACACCATTCCCACTAAAAAAATCAACAGACAGGTTTCGTTAGGATAACCTGCCTCGGAAGATCGTTCCGAGTGAAGGTGCAGTGCTCACACAGCTATTATCTTAAGCAGTCGCTACGGCCCATATAGGGTGAGTGATATTGTAGGCAATGATTCAGTTACTTCATTTCGAACGATCTAAGGCTTTTAGATGTAGATCTAGGATGGACAAGAATCATGCAATCCAATGCACAAAAACAAGGGCACTTTCCTCATAGGTATAATCTTTGAAACAGGGGGGTTATGTCACATCTTATTAAAACTTTTAAAAGATCGCTTTTTTTTAAATTGGACCCCTTTAGTCATTAGCTTTAGATTATGAGCAACTGTTTGATTCAGGTGGTAGAAGAGCTTTAGCAAAGGTTCATCTTTGTATCGTATACACATTAAAATGGTTGGTTTTATGTGTGAAAATGCCCTCCAATCACTTTTGACTCTTAATTCTTTTCTTTTTTCCTTGCCTTTCCTTTTCTTTTTCCTTACTTTTCTTTTCCTTTTTCCTTACGTTTTCTTTCTTCCTTTTTTTCTCACTTTTCCTTTTCTTTTTACTGTTCTCGTCCTTCTCTTTTTTCCTTACTTTTTTTCTATATAAGATAAGGTATCATTGATATTTCAATAAAGATGGACTACCTTGCAGAATGGTTTCGTAGGCCTTGGGAAAACATTGTTGACTTTAACTTTGATTGATGGAATCAGGCGTATCTCATTTTAGAAGTTTTTTCAAAGATAATTACACGCAGGGAAAAGCAAATTGCTTTTTCTTAGTGGGAGCAGAAAAAAGACAAACCACAGAGAATCGGGCAGCGAACTCAGTCAAATATGGTACCATATCCCAGAGAAGCAACTTTTCAAAAGACGCTTCTGTTACATTATCTCGTGCATATAATTATTTATTTTGATATTTCAGTTACTATGGGCTAGAGCTCGTTCTTTACTATAATAGAATTCGTTCTTTACAATAAAAATTCCATGAAAGCTTCAACAAAATACCCATAGCAATTCTTGAAGTCCATTCCGGTTGCTTTCCGTTATTCCCATAAATTTGTTTTTACTATAAGGAGCAACTCAATAGTAACCAAAACTCTAAAAAAAAACGCAATTTTGACAGCAATTGTTATATCACAAGAATTGGCTATATATGCTGATGCCAAATATATGAAACTCAATGAATTTACTGTTATCTATCAAAAGTTACGAGTCAAATAAAATCCGCCTGATTTTCGAACCAGGGAGGAAACACCCTCAAAATGTCAAGCGATTCTAATGAAATTCACACCACCAGATTCAGCATATCAGAGAACCTTTTCTGTTGAGGGCTCAAGCTCCAATCCATAAAAATGTGGAATCTTTTATTTTATTTTATCCAAAGTAAAGAGCTGGCTACTAAAGAAAAATTGTAATTTGTAGCAGATTCAGGAATGGTAATTAATATCTCGATTAGTTTTAACAATAACATGTTATTCCAAAGAAATATTGATAGGAATTTTTTTGAGAAATCTATACTAGAGAGGCTTCCAAAATTGTGTACGTCAGTTACATGTTAATAACACTGTATTAAAATGACATGGTAACAATCGAATTTCATCTTGTGTGTGACAAATCCCACTGCACTAGTTTTTTTTCTTGTCAAAAAAGCTTGTGTGTTATAAATACTTATATAATTAAAAATTTTATGTGCCAGTGTGCAAATTTAAGCCAATTTCAAAAACGAATATAAATTACCATAAATTGGTGTGGTATCGTTATCTTTCTGACCTTCAAAAGTCTATAGTTTCAATTCATATTTACTGAACTAACAATATAGTATCATACAATTTATATTAAGTTTATTACAATACTCTTAACTTAAATATTGCTCAAACTTAAAAAAATTCATTTTTTCGATACTATATCTATATCAATCAATTTAGTTTTATTAAAAGATTGCTGAATCGAAGAAATCGATCGGCTAAACTTAACTTAAAAATTTGATACATATACATACATTTGATACATATTCATATACAAATACATAATTTGATACATATTCATATACATACACATACATTTGATACATATTCTCTGGAAAGATAGAATGCTACTTTGAAAAACCGCTTATATCAATATTCTTTAAATTCTTAACTAGTCTTCCAAACAGTACAGGTTAAAATAAGCAATTTTTCCTTTAAAAAAAGTTTTTTATATCAAGGTGCAGAAGTGGAGATAAAGCAAAGTCCGGATGAATAAATTCATAGCCCTCACTTACAACATATGTTTATTGTAGGTTATTTTAGTTTTTTTAGCTTTCAAATTTAGTTTACACTGGGTTAGTCTAATGTATTTTTAAGTTTAATGTCGGAAAAAAAATTACATAATGCATAAAAAAAATCCAAAAGACCTCAAATCCAAAAAAAGCAAAGCTATCGGAGAAAGGCTGGCAGAACATTGATGTCAAATAATTCGTCCAAAGCCCCCAAATTATTAACTAGACACACTTTTGTTGCTACTGTAAAAATAATCAATAAATAATAAATAATGATAAATGAATTAAAATCAAGTAGTACAGGGCATCAAGCCATGGCTGATTGTAGAACAAGCCAAAACAGACAGTCCGAGTGGAGGAGAGGCAAATATGGCATAAGCCCTTTTTAGGATTGTATACAAATGATGTCATTTCACTTTTTGATAGATAAGTCTATTTACTATTACAGAATAGTATATTTATTTAAAGCTATTTAAACTATATATCAGTAAACTATGAACACCTCGCAAATAATAAACAATTTTTTGCTGGAGGTTTCTTATCCCTTAATTAAAATTATTTGTTTTGAAAGAAATAAAATAGCGTTTTGTATAATAAATTATACAAATAAATAAATTACAAATAAATTGCTGCATCGTTATTCGCAGATTTTACTAAAATTTATTTATTTTTATCATTAGAGTATAGACGAAAGCTTTAGAATTTCTGTCATTGCAGTTTGAGGATAAAGAAATTTTACTGTCTGGATTATCATTTTAGAATCAATAAAAATCAATAATCCTTCTTATTAATCTGCTATTAATGAAAATGACATTTCAGCAGAATTTTTCAAAAAATTTTGAATTTTTAAACTAATTATATTGTTACTAAATTAATTATTGCAATATTAGCAATTTTTGCAGTTTTATTTTCTTCTGTCAATTTCTTATCGAATGTTACTGGCAAGTTATTAACCAAACTAAAGTTAACACTTACAATTGACATGAAAAGAAGAATTTGCCTTGATTCTTTGAAGCAAAAAAAAAGTTTTTGAATTAAGAACTTTCCCTTTTGACAAAATATAAAATATGAAAGGGGTAAACCACTGAAAGAGGGTTGGAATATTACTTCTGAACAACTAACAATTCGTCTATATTCGTCAATAACTGTTGACATATATTGTTCAAGACCCCTCTCCCGTTCATGGGTATGGCCAGAGATTGACCTATACGAGGCCAAATCCAAAATTTCATTCTGAAGAATGGCATTGTCTCACATTTGAGCAGTTGTGTTTCGTCTCTGTGATGAGACATATTAATTCAGCGTGACGGAAGCAAAAACGTCTCATGCAGGACTGAAACCTGTTACCATGGGATTAAGGCCTAATCTGTCTGAGCAAGCTACGCTAGTCATTTGGTATTACATCTTATTTGTTTTAATAAAAATCAAACTTATCAGTATTATCGGCTATTTTATAAAATATCTATTAATATGGATACAGGAGGAGCATATTTTTATGCGACAGAAGTTGCATTTTAACTTTAACCGTAATCAGCTTAAGGAGTATACAATTTTCATTCCCTTCAAAAAATTGGAATAGTGAATGTAAAGATGGCAATTAAAATTTCCATTCCAAACACTGCGTCAGATATGACATTATAAAAAACTTAACGAAAAACCAACTTCACACTTAGCAGAAGCAAAACTTTATACTTTATAACTTTACAAGAGGCGAAAGCAAAATTTGAGTGTTTTGCAATCTGCTTTCGAGGATTAATGAGAAGAAATTCGTAGAGATTACATGATTGGAACTGTTTAAAAATCTGCTCAAAGATTCAGAAAACGAAAAATCGCAGAAAAAGATCATTTTATATAGTTAGACTTACATTTTGTAGAATAACAATCCAGAATTTTAGATGAAACTTCGCCTCCCCTACATGAGTTGGTATCTCTGAACTCTTGAAGTGAAAAATACCAACAAGCTCAATGTCACCCATATGCTTTCAAGAAAATTTCCATTTGAAAGAATAATGCATATTTTGTTTCTTTTGCTTTATTGATTATCAATTACTTAACTTGAATATAACAGCTACTCCAAAACTAACAGAATAACTATTCAATTTACAAAGGAGACTCAGTCATCCCAATACCAGGGGGTAGCACTAAGCCCCCCCACTCCCTTATCCATAATGGGATAAAAATATTTTAGATTACCCAGAATTGTAGAGGTCTTGATTTCTTATATGACAGGTTCATCCCATGGACCATATATATTAGTCTTAAATTTCTGACATTTCACATACAAATAAGGCAGAACAAGATTAAGTAAAATAAAGGCAACAACTCCTAGAATAAACAATTCGGAGTCAGCATAATATAGACAAAGCAGAGATACAAAAATCAACATACCACCAACAAATTCTGAATAATTCGACAAAGCATATATATGAGGAAAAATGGCAAAACAAGTAATAGCAATTGTCAAAAGTAAAAACACATGATAGTGACTGGGAAGCCTAGAAGCTAAGCAAATCGCAGCACAAAGGGAGGTACTTAAAGATATCTGCTTTGATGCAACAACATAAGATTTACCATAATCAATAGAAAATAAATGTAATAGAAACAGGAGACTACAGATGGCGTAAATACTGTCGGTACTAGTTGACTCAGTCAAAGTTTTTAAAACCGGAGATAATGCAAAAGATATGCCTAAATATATAATACTATCTCTTACTGATATTGATGAGCTATTTTCAACAAATGATAAAATTGGCAATGTAAAATATATGGCAGCAGACACCATTGATATGTTAATTAACGAAATTGCACCGTTTTCCAGCAAGAAATATACGGATAAAAATATAAATACCATTGATAGGTATGTGGTGATTCTAAGCGATCCAGTAATGCTTTGTTTGAATGAAATTGGACTAAGATTGATGTTTGTCCTAAGCTCCTGTAGAAATGTATTGTTGTATAATTATCTGCAACACCAAAAGTATAATTATCTGC
>NC_088880.1:14184296-14203396 GCF_032884065.1 Artemia franciscana | reverse complement strand
AGAAATTGATCATAATGTGTCAAAATACTAAAAAATAATTTGAACCTTATAAAATATAGGCTACATATAAGAAAATTAAAAGGGCCATTAAAAACAGAGGAAGGAATGAAGACGAGCAACCATATACAAAACTTGGGCAAAACCTGTGCAAGTTGTAAAAACACAGAAACTAGCAGGATATTTGCTAATTTCTTCTGTAATGCAAAGGCAGTAATTTTTCCACATCTGGATGTATAGCAGTGAACAGGAACAAGGTAGGAACATGCTGAAAAACAGCCCAAGGCCAGCAGAATCTATTGGAGATTGTCATAAAGTAAATCTGCAAGAAGAACTACGCAAAGAAGAAGAGTACCTACCTGAGCTTTCCATGAGAAAACTGCTGCAGACATGGTGACAGATTGCCTAGAAAAGCAAAATGTGCTAAATAAAGATTACTTTTACCCAAAATACAATCCAGAAGAGCTATTCCAGCATTATTAAAAAGATCAAAGAAAGGGTATAGCCAAGGGAGAAGAAAAGTAGTCTTCATTGCCCTATTTTGGGCTCTTTAAAGTGAACACAGAAGAGATTTGTTAGTACTACCCCAGACAGAGTAGCAATAAGAGAGGGAAGGAAAAATAAAATCATGATAAAGAGAAAGCATAACATTTGGGGGAAGAAATGAGTTAATGCAGAGCAACATTGAAGACTGGTGGAGGATGAGGGAATGGGTTTCCCTCATCCAAAATCTTTTCTTTCTCAAAAAGAAAGAAAACTGTCAAGATACACACCAACAAAATTCACCATAGCAGCTTGCAGTAGCATCCTGTGGGTACCACCAGGGGGTGTTGGCAGAGGTTTGTTGCACAGGTCATTCATAGATTGTCATGTAATACATGCGTTAACACTATCTACATAGTCCATGACTTGGAGTTCTAGACCTGCATCAGGGTAGGAGGACATGCCTCTGTTCTTTCCTGGTTTTGTCTTGGTACAAAAGTCACAGATCCTAAGATTTTGTTCACAAGAAATTATTCTACTCTTAAGCTTTGTAGTAAGTGCTGTATCTTTTAGGCTCTGTTTGTTGTCTTAAAGGACAATTAAGTAAATAAATGTGTTATTGCCATATTCTGGGCAGGATCACGGGCCTGGTTTTTTTGCTTTTTCCAGTTGACATTGTTTATGAGACCAAAATTGATTTCATACTTTTCGGATAAGAGCTACTTGAGTGTGTTAATGTCCAACTGGAAATGTTGATACATATGCAATAATATTGCTTGTTCTTAATTCTTTGTCTTTTCCAGCATAGATGATCTGGTGTATTTCAGATTCTAATGACTGCTGAAAGTTAGTATTAAGTGCTAAAAGCTTACTTGCAAAATTTTCTTTGTTTCTTCTGTGCTACTTTTTGAGGATAGGGTTAGGCTTAATCCATGCTGTTTGTATTGGATAGAACCTAGCTCAGATCAAAGTACACTCTCAGTTTGCACAATTGTATTTGACAGAATAGTGTGAAGGCTTTGTACTGCTTATGTAATCACTGACATAATAGCTTAGATAATTGCTACAGAGTGAAGTTAAGTAATAAATTTAGGAGTGAATTTATACTATTTGAGACAATGGATCTTGTTTATTTTCCCTAGAAGGTTGTTCTTTGGGTAAGATACTGTCAAATAGTCATTACACATTCATGACCCATATCCATCACAAAGTCATGCTTTTCTGTTCTCCCTGCAGAACAGGCATCTATGAATCTTTTTCAGGGGCTCTCCCTTGGATGCTTTGATTTTTGTGGCGTTTCAGGTGCACTGTTATTCTGTGTTTTTTAAGGGATTTTTACTTTGCAAGTAGGGTAATCTCCAAGCTCAGCATCTCATGACAGAATGATTAATTCAATTTGATTTACGCAATTTACGATACACAGTATAATCTAAAGCGTATTTATTACAAAATAGGATTAAATTAGATTGTACCTAGTTATCTAACTCTAACATGTTATTTGTTCAAACGCCAGTAAATCTTTAAGTGTGTCTGCGTGAAAGGATAAAGTGAGGAATTTCAGCCAAAGCTAGCTGCTATGTTTTTACGTTAGGCCTGCCGTAAACGACCTCATGTTTACCTCTGTGAAAATGCATTCAAGTTTTTTGAGTCCAACCTGTAGTAACTATTTTAGGATGCCTAGATATCGAACAGAGCTTTCAATTTTCTATGTTTTTTTACCTAACACATTCCTGTCAATTAAAAATTTAAGTTACGATTTCATTTCAGGAAACAGAATAAAATGGCAGATCGTAGAAAGCTTCCAATTTTATCAGGAATAAATTCAAAGAATTTTGAATCTGAAGAAAGGAAACTCACTCAACAACTATTTGGAACAATCCATTTCCAAAATGAAGAAGACCATATAGAACCAGAGATAGTTGAAAAAGAAGAATATGTTGAAACAGCAGAGAAGAAACCACTGAAGAGAAAGCCAGTTTGGATTGATGAGGATGACCTTGATATTAAGTAATATGTTTTCAAAGCTGATGTATTTTTCTTAAATAGGCTGCACATAGGCCCTCATCTTCCAGCTATTATTGGTCCAAAGTATACATCTCCTCTGTAAAATTAAAAAAAAAAAAAATGACAGAAAGTGCACTCAACTGCTGTTGACTCCCCACCTCTCAGGAAAAATATTTTATCCCTACCTTCAAATCTAACCATACCTGTATGGTAAATCTACACATTTATGGCATGGAATGACTTTTTCTCTTCCCATATGAATGGCCCAAAGGATCCTGTCGAAATAGCCTAAAACTCTTGATCAAAATCTTACTCTTTGGGATATATTAATGACCCTCCCCCCCTGTTCTTTAATTGTTCAAGTTTTGGACAAAATTTGTGGTTATTTTGAATTTGTTTTTAATAAATTACTTATGAGTTCTGTCAAAATTATGAATAAAATTAATCCTTGTGCTGGGTTTAAAAAAAAGTGTAAACATCTTCACAACCCCCAGAGTATTTTTCATTAACCATATAAAAACCCTTAAAGTCTTGGGTGACCCAATAGTCAAATCAATTCACTAATTATATTCTAATAGCCTACTTAGCAATATATTTGTCATTCCATCATGTTCCACTTTGCTTCATACCATTTATGAGTTTGCACAGTTTGCCCCATCTGCAAATGTATTGGTAGATTTCTGAAAAAAAAACCCCTGAAAATGAAACAACTCTAATCAGGCTTGTTGGTAAAACTATTCTAATATTTAAGAACAAAGTGCTATATGGAATTAATAAACACATAATTTTGTAGGGGACCCACAGGTATTTAAAGGAGTATCAGATGATAGAAAAAAGGACAAAAACTCGAGAATTTAAACATAATGCCCTGGAGAAAGACAATGCAAAAATTTTGAATTTGTCATCATACTTATTTGTAGGTTTGTAGATTTCTAATCTTACTTTATTTTTTCAGCCCAACAATTTGTTCATCTCTATAGTCACTGCTAGTTAGTCCAGGGCTGCAACAACGTGTCTAAAATTCATTGAAGGCCCCTGTTGGTCCTAAAAATTGACTTTAGGTCTCCAAGGTCTCATTTTTTTTGCTTCAACCTAAAGATTGCGATGTTTTTTTTTTATATTTTGTCCTAAATTTGGATTCTTGGAATTTATTTTTGCTTGTGCAAGGCAAAAGTTTTTTTTATAGGTTACAGCATTACCTTGGAACCCTTTACCTCTGGAGTTAATAGGCTAGTAGGCCTTATGATTCAGTTGCTTTTTATTAGGCAAAAATTTTGCATCTTCTGTCTTAGCTCCCTTTTGTTGAAAATAAAGAGACAAGAAAAGTGCTATAAATTGCTATCTCGATTGGCTTCTTCAAAGCCAATCGAGAGATTGGCCTTGAAGGAAAGTATAAAACACTAAAGACACCATAAATGGTTCCCTGGCTTATGGTATTTTATTCCGCCACTAGCGCTTTCAAAATACTAGACACGTGTAGAGAAAAACAAAAAATTTTGATGTACCCTTAATCAACTTTCTACAACCATCAGTAGTCTGTTAGTTCTGGTAAGAAAAAAGGGACACATCAGAGCTGCCTATGCTAAAATACGCTTTTCTTTGGATTTTGAGACAGGCGACTGTAAGTATTTGTTTATGAGTTTTCGACCATTGCCGATTGAATGGTATACTTTTTGTTTCGAACTGATGTCATTTTTGAGGAGCTTCAAACTCTTCCGAAATTAAATATAAAAAAACAAGTGTTTTCAACTAAAAGTAAGGATCAACGTTAAAACTACAAACGAACAGTAATTATAAAATATATGAGGGGGGCTTCCCCTTCCTTAATCCTCGTTTTTTATGCCAAAGTTTGACTTTTTGTCACAATTCTTTAAGAAATAATGCTCAAACACAAGGGCCCGTAGGATTTGAATGAGAAGTATTTTTAAAGAACTTCAAGACTTTAGCATAAAGAGCGAGGTTTGAGGAAGGGACAGCCCTCTCCCTCTCATATACCGACTGATTTCTGTTCATTTCAAATTTTAATGTTACTCTTTACTTTCAGTTGAAAAAGCTTGTTTTTTTAATTATAAATCCGCCTCCCTCTTCGTGGAAATCCCCCCCACAATGGATTCCTCCTTGGAAAGTTTTACCCCTGTAGAATCCTCTCCCCCCTCTAACAATTCACCCCTTACGGAAAATTTCCTGCGGATGATTTCGCCTGGAAAATCCTCCTTACCTTGTTTCATTAAAAAAAATATAAATTATTTTATCAAATATTTGATAGTTTTTCAAATCACGCCAGAAATCCCCTCTTCCATGGAAAATTTCCGGAAACCCTCCCAAAGCAAAGTTTCTTCCGCGGAAAATTCCCCTATGGAGAACTTCTCCTGCGGAAAACTCCCCATGGGAGATTTATCCTGAGGAACTACCTCCTCCCGCGGAAAAATCTCCTAAACAAATCAAACCCCGTTGAAAATATCTCCCAGACAATTCCCCCGGAACATATCCACTTTAAAAATTGAGTCGCTAAAGAGAAAGCTAGACAAATAAAAAGAATTTCTTACGGGGAATTCTGGCAAATTCCTACCATGTAAAATTTCCCTTGGAGAATTCACCCCCGAAACTTCGCTCCCCAAGAAAAATCCCATGCATAAATTCCTCTACCCTAAAAAATGTCTCTATACATCCTAATAATATATACCACGTGTAAACAATGGACCAATTTCGTAACTTACAACCCTTTCCCAGAGGCTGTGGGAGTCATGTCATCCCTAGGGTCATGGCTATTGGACCTTCCAACTATGTTGAACAAAATGATTATATCAAAGTTTTAATCGGATGATTTTTGGAAAAAAAGGACGTGGGTGGGAGCTAGTTGCCTTCCTATATTTGTTGTCACTTAAAAACGGTACTAGAATTTCGAATTTCCATTTGAATAAGCGCTCTCCGGATCTTCTAAGATCATTGGTTCAATACGGTTCCCCTGGGAAAAAAAAAAAAAAAATAAAATAAACATGCATCCATGATCTATCTTCTGGCAAAAAATTCAAAATTCTGCATTTTTGCAGATTAGAGCTTTGAACCTCTACAACAAGGTTCTCTGATACGCTTAATCTGATGGTTTGATCTTCATTTAAATTTCTTAAATTTTTTAGGAGAGGGGGGTCCTCCTTTTTTGGAAAATCATGCAAATTTTCTCAGGCTCGTAGCTTTTGAAAGGTAAAATTAAACCTAATGAGTTGTATGTATTTGCAATCAGAATAAAACGCCAATTCTTTTGATATATCTATTGTTATCAAAATTTCCTTTTATAAAGCATTGGTTACTATTGCGCCGAGCCGCTCCCTACTTACTGTCAATTGTTGCACAATCTGAATAACAATTACCATTCCTGAATAAATTGAGTTTTTACAGGAAGAGGGGTTGCAGCTTGGAAATGTTGTCCCCTCGACTAGGAAATGTTTAAATGCGCGTGTGCGCAAAAAAAAAGAAAAAAAAATATTCTCGTTTCGACGAAAAGATCGAATTGTTGTAAGGACCACTTCAATATTATTGATTAAAAAGGATCAAGAATGCATTAAATGGTTAGCATTAAACTAGTTTTATCGAATCCAGCATGTTTGGATGATTTCAATCAACCTTAGACAATTTTTAAAGCTATTTCTTATCTTCCTTTAACCTCTTCTATTTTCGTTGAATGAAAATAACTTTCACTGGCACTGGAATCCTTTAACCTATTTGAAATTTTTCAACTTCGACTTTGATAGGAATTCCAGGCAGGGGGGATATTGGAAATCTTGTCAACCAGACGAGAATTCCTGTCCGAATAAAAGCTGTACAGGTGTCAACTTGGAATTTTGGAACAAATGATTTAAATTATTTTTAAATGTTCGGTTACTATGGGCCGAAGGCCGCTTTTTCTAGGTTGCAGCTATCGCTGCAAGCATGATTTTGAATATATGTGAAAATAATCCATATTTTTCTAATAACGAATATTTTTTGTAAACAGAGGGTTTTTTGGTTTAAAAAAATTTCAGTTGTGATAAGAATGGGGACATGGACACCAAATGAAAGAGTGTTGAAAAGCCGTCCCTGGAGACCTTGTCTGAGACCTGGTTTTTAGTGTATTATCCACAGCTCATGAGTTGTCTGCAGTAAGGGATCCCACGCCTCGCTGCAGCATACCTGAATTTCTGATCGCAAGAAGAATGTAGACTTAAAACTAAAGACAAAGTAGAAAATGTACGTCTTTCATATACGCCATGGAGAGTAGTGAACCGGCAAAATTGTCTAAGCGTATGGGCGCTTATGTAGTCTGGGACGAAAGAACAGTATCAGAAATCACAATGACACTAAAAATGATCGAATCTAACTATTTGGTGAACTTTGCTGACCGAATAGCAGTCATCTTTAGAAAAATGTTCAATTACACAGTGGTCAAAATTTTTTCCTATGTGTGAAGCAAATTTGTATATTTGTTAATCGAAGCTCTCAAACCCTAGTTTTGGAAGATTAACCGTGACGAACTTGGCAGTAGTTAAGATGTGGTCGAGATTGACGAAACTGCAAATGCAGAAAGTAGGAAACAGCTTCAAATGACAATATGATTTGGGTCTGAAAAGACGAAACGGGTTGTATTAAGTCATCTGGAAATGGTCTTTATTGGTTGAGCTAGAGTCAGGAATAGTCAGAACAGTCGATGAGAGCGGGTTTTTAACCTATGAACCGCTTGCGCCAAGTTGTGATGGCCCGAATGTTAACAAACAACTTTTTAGACCGATCGATAGGGAAAAACGTAAATTTAAAAATGGCATTGTTTCCTTGATACTGGTACCTGCAAGATTCATATTGGTTCAGAATGCTTTTCAGAATAGTTTGCAGGACACCAGCGAGACTTGCGGCGATCTAATTATCAAAGTGTAATGATTTTTTAAAGACTTTAAAAGCTAGAAGACTATCGGAAGATCTAGAATAAAATTAACGTCACCAGGGCAAGCTTTGTGGAAAAAAAGCCAGATGGTTGTGTTGCTGCAAAAGTGGCGAAACAGCGCCCAGCTGTTTTCGTGTATTTCCCGTCTATACACAAAAGAAAAACCTTAGTCCTGTGAAATCAAACGCATAAAAAGAGACCATCCGACCGATCAAGCAACCCACCATAAAAGCAGGGTGTCATTTTTGTTGACAGCCTCAACCTTTTCACTCGTTTTCTATTGTCAAAATTCAACAGGGAGAGCCACTAATGTACAAAATCCTTGCAGAGTTAGACGTTTTAGTTTTAACTTTGGTTGAGGGAGCGTTAAAATCTGAAGTGACCAAAAATCTGAGGCGTGAACTAAACCTTCTGTCATTCGAAGGTGAAATAATCTTTTGCTCGCGCTGCAAACATTTGTGAGTAAATAGGTTGTTGACTTGTCTCCTGTTAATAGGCTAGTTAACGAAACGATCATTTATGCTGTGTAATTGAAAGCAATACTTTTCGTCGGCAATATATGTTCTGGAAGAGAATCTAAGGAGATGCTTTGTGCAGTCAAAAACTTCTACTATCCTGAACTCCAATAAGGTTTTTAAATCAGTTTCTACTCAGTGTGCATTATATGCTGCCAGGAATTCATCCATTTCAACACAAAAGCACTTTCTAGTAGAGGAATTCAAGCTATTCAAGTTATCCAGACTTTCACCAAAGTCAGAAAGGATTTAACAAGATGACAACAAAATCATAAAAGGAGGAAAGTAGCCAAAATTGTCTGCAGTCGTAAAAAATGCTTTTGTGAATGAGCGAAGTTTGAATGTAAAAGTGTTAAGATGGATTAAGCATATCAGCAGGGTGTGCCCAAGATTTTCCTGTTGCTAAAGATCTGGTAAAAATGGCTAAGTTCATTAGAATGAGTTACGATTTGTACCTAGAGTGACAAAGAACATTTAAATAAATAAAAAAAAAAAAGAGAAGAACGGCAGTATTTCGAGACAGAAGAGCGGCTGAAGGAGCAGGGGCTAGCGGAAATCTGTTTGAAAAGATTGACGATAAACTCCAGAAAGATCTCGAAAAGAAAGAAAAAAGAAGCTTTTGATTCCAAGGTATGGCTGTCGAGGAGTTGTTGAAGAACCGACTGAAGAATGGCATCGTAATAAAGGAAATGATCGAGGTATAGCTGGCTCAGTCCATAATAGATTGGCCCCTGTCGATGCCCACTGAGCAAAAACAGAAAGCAGCTAATCTTGAAAGTGCTCAAAAGCAGATGGGGTTAAAGGAGCAGCTGCTTTTCACATCTGTGTTCCAAGTGAAGGCAGCGCAAAATGAAAAGAAGTAGGCTGTGTTCTGTAGTTTCTGCTTTTATTGTAATATTATTTTTGCATCTGTTTTACGAAAGCGGAAAGTATTTGTCCAAATAATAAAAAAAAAAAAACGAAAAGAAATCCGAAGAAACGGCCCCAGAAGGATTGCAATAGCTATGAAAGCACGTTCCTTCCATGACATGATGACTCTCTGTTGTCATCATGTCACCTGATGACACCTGGTCACTTTGAGACATGGTCAGTCTCATGGTATGAGCAAATCATTTTTCCAATTTTTGTGCTATGTGTGGAAAATGATAGACATTGGTTCGAAATTTCCGCTCGATGGGTTTTACTCTAGAAAAGAAAAAAAATGTGATTTTCGGCTGCATTCAGTGTGTTTCTTCCTCATAGCTTTCTGAAATCAAGTTTCGGGTCCGAAATGGTCTCTAGCAAGGTCTCGAAATCTGACGAAAAAAGTCTCTAATTTACGGACGTCAGAACTTCCAAATTCCCAAACGAAGTCCCAACTTGACGAAAAAACTGTTTAAGCAAAATATCATAGAGAAGCTATTATCCAATGCAAGTGGAGCATCTACAGTTGAAGTCAGAAAAAGTCCTTTGGTATTTGAGCGTGTAGATCTTCGCAGAATTATAAGATGGTGTGATATATTTTAGTACCATTCAGGCAAACATGAGCTAGATGACAGCCCCCTTTTCAGTATCATTGGGATCAATAAAAGTTCACAATCTAATGAGCTTGATTCAGCCATGAAAACAATTATCTTCAAAGCCAGACATGTTTCAGTTTTTTTTTTTTATTCTACCTTGATTCTGTTTTGTTTAATTTGTTTTCTGTCTTTTGTATTATCTGTTTTTATTATTTAATATTTTGTCATCATAAGATTTTTGCTGCTTGTTTTTTTACGATTTGGTCTTTGATTTGTTTCCTTTTTATTCTTTTTAGGCTTAAAGATGTGCCGGTAAAGCAAGAGAAAAGGGTAGACTCATCTGTTGACAAAGCAAGATGTAGTTCAAATGAGTCATACTCCACCTTTTTGAGGAAACAACATGCAAATGTTAGCTTTACTCCTGCTTGGGCTGATTTGGATCGTAAGCCTGTCGGTGAAGAAGATGATGATCCTCTCTTAAGAGTAAGTCTAGTTTTGTTGCTTCATCAGATTAGTTACGCTGAAATTACCCCCCCCCTCCCCCCCAAAAAAGGAAAAAAGTTACAAGCATGGTGAGGATGTTTATTTCAGTGAAGATCTGTATTCTTCAAAGGAGATAATTTCGAAAATTATGAAGGAATTTTAGAAGTTTTTTACAGGGGGGGGGGGGGGTCTTCTAGAAGCTCTTGGGAAAAGTTCTCTTTAAATGTTCACCGAACGTATTTGTCTTCTATTAGTTAGGTATTTTTTGATGGTCCATGTATCTATATTTGAAATGCAAAACCAAAAATACATAGTTTTCAAGCTTTGGAACGAAAAATTTTCCTCAGGGCAGCGAAATTTAAAAGTAACTTTTCGTTAACTACAATGGCCGTATATAATAATTGTAAAGTACCCTTATTGCCACAACGAATGAGTTTGGGTAGCACTGGCCTTGATCAAAATTCTTTGAACTAGGCTCTGTGATTTAAACTTTTTTTATTCTTTAAGATTTTTTTATTCTAGGTGCTTTTACTCTCTTCTACACAATTTAATAAACATACTTTGTCAGTTTCCCAATGCTCTAAGTTTTATTTGGACCCTTAATAAGTTTTAGTGGACCCTTAATAAGGGTCCACTTTCTTAGTATTGCAGATACACTGTCCGAAGCAATTTATTGAAACGATATTTACAAAATTTTGTAAAATTTGGCGTTGGCTAATTGTTTTCCTGAATTTCTAAAATACATGAATTTTTGAAGTGAAGTTGAAGTTTTTTAGATAATAAATTTAAGTACCTCTCGGGAAATATTTATTTGTCCTGTAATTTGGGTTAGTAATCATCCCTGAAATCGAGGAATATACAAGTAATGTGGTAAGAGCCTCTAAATTTGGATGCCCTGAATAGAGACGGTATTTACACCATAGTTTAATTGAAGAAAAAATTGCATAAATATGGGAAAACCCCAATTCGACCTGACCGACCTGATCCTACTCAGAGAAATATCTTCTTGAGGCTCTTGCTTTCGGTTGAGGAATGTAACTTGGAATGTTTTGCGTTCAATTTAATGCTAAGTTTTGCATACACATATCTTAGCTAGAAGATGAAATCATAAATGCGTAGATAGTATGGATCAAGTTCAGAATTTTACCAATATAACCAACTAATGACAGATCTAGGCCATTAAGGATGAAAGAATAGGGAAGGCTGACCTTGGACGGCACCCGAAATGTTAACTTAACTCAGTAATGAGAACACATTTCTCAGAGGGTTCTCATATAAGAGTGGCTTACTTTTTCCTGTATGAAGCAGCCTAACGTCGTGAGTAAGTGATTCTAATGCTTTACGTACAACATAGCCCACAAGCACGATAATTTCAAATGTCGCACCGATGTTAATCATAGCGTTGCTGACTTGGGACAGCACTTGGGCGTGACTAGTACAAGGTTTGAATCTGAATTGGGAAGGTGGAATTAGGATGATCTGTCAAAAGCAGTTTGACCAGCTTGCAGAAAGTAGTAGTTTCCGCTATAGGGCTAAACAACGAGCCTTGGGTGTCAACCTTGGCTATCATAGATTAGGACGCACCTCTCCAGTCGAGAAAGAAGAAGGTATAGTCCATTGGATTGTAATCATTTACGTCAGCGGAGAAATAGCTGAGCAGTTGCTCAAAATAATTGAAAATATGGAGTGGATTCAATGTGGCGATGCCAGAGAAGTTTTACGTTTCTGCTTAACATAGTTCATACGACGTAATTTTTAGGCACAACAAAATTATTAGGATTCAAGCTTGATAAGAAAATATCCAGACTATCTAGACCAACAGATTGACATATTCTGACTACTGGGTGGCATCCGGCTGGGAAAGTTCAGGTGAAATATGAATTTTGTACCCAGTATGGGATATCTTTGGCAGATGAATGCGCCCTAGAAGGGCCCTCGTCATCTTCCTTCTGAAACAAGTTTAGGATTGGGAAGCTTGCATTGACTTGGTTTGATTTTCTTTCTCTATAAAAAGAAAGAATAAAACAGCACTTGAAGTAAGGAAAATGGCATAAAAGACACGGAGTCTAATTGCAAGAAATGTTAGAAAAAAAAGTTAGGAAGAAAAAAAAGTTAGAATGAAAAATTTTCTTGACCCTTTGTAACGCTCTATCGTAGACATAACGCATTAGTGTAGTACGTTTTTTGTTTTGCTTTATGACAGTCATTCAACTTCTTATTTTGATGCGACCTTAATTGGTTCTAAACTGCCGTTTACACAGGCTAGTGTAATCTCCGTCTTCTTAGGTGTGTCTCATGCTGTAAATATTTTACCACCCTTCATAATTTTTTACAAAAGAAAAATAAAATAGCTGCGTTGTTTATAAGTCGTATTTCTTAATTATGAAACGCAAAGATGTGAGTGTCTCGTCAGTATTTCAACATGGAAAAAGGGGATGAAGGATTTTAATTTTTCCCCTTGACGCCAAGACAAAATGTTTTGGGATAAATTTCAACTTATTGGTGAATCTTCTACTCTCTTATCAACCAGATAGCGGCGATTTTTGGGGGTTTTTAAAGGATTTGTGTTACATTTCCGTCGTTTTGACAGGCTTAAAATTAATCATAAGGGGTAGGTTTTTAATGTTCAAGACTATATTTTTTTTAGTTTTAAAAAAATTCCTCTGCTTCTTTTTTGGAATCTAGTGAAAAGTATTTCAAAACTAACTAAAAGTCGGTGAAAAAATTGGGTTGAAACGAAGCAAAGCTCGAGTGCTTTAGGTTTAGTTTACTTTCCTTGTACTGACTTGGATATTATGATGTTCTATTAAAAGAATTTTTCATTCCGATTTTATGTGATTAATGGAAATGTATCTTATTTTTCTCTTTATCTGGGTGTAGAAGTTTTATCAACTTTGGGATTAAGAATAAAAAACAATTTTGCATTACAAAATGTCTTTAAAAAGTGAGAGACACCCCTGAAAATTTCTAATATTGCCGGTACCTCATAAAATATGCATATTTTCCATCAGTGTCAAAAGAAAAATCTTTTTCGTCATGTTAAACCAAAATAAGTCAAAATTGACAAAGTCAAAGTCGAAAAAAAAACCAGATTGCATAACTTCAAGATAAAAATTTTATTTTACACATCCTAACTTGTTGTATGCATATGTGTAATTTCTTTGACTATTGCTGTCTTTTTATAATTAAGTTTTGGAAAATAAAACATAAAAAGCATGGGATAAAAAAAAAGAAAAATAAATCATATGTCTCGAGACCGTCTCTGGGAGCCTCTCTCAGGAGCAGAATGAAAGAGATAAACTCGAAAAAAAGGAAAACCTATGCAAAAAGCGTCTTTAGACTTCCACTAAACATCAGTTTTACAAAAAATTGAAACTAGGATCAATTGGGACGCAGCACAAACGATGTGTTCTAGCTAGTCCCAGACTATTAAGATCACAACGTTGAGGATGTTTTTTTATGTAAATATACATGATGACCGGTATTGATAAATAAACGAAACAAAAACCGACAACAACAAGGGAATATAATTATTCCCTTGTATATTTTCCTTGATATTTCCTTTATAATTATTCCTTGGAGGAAATACAAGGCTCCCTCTAACATTTGAATTCGTCTTGATTCGCCAATCTTGCCGTACTAAATTTCCTTGGCACTAGGCAAGCTTTTAAAGCCTCACTTTTTTTTAAGTTGGATTCGCCTTTTGATTTTGAGGATGGATATAAAAATTTTGGAAATCTCTTTCCGTTTTTTGCCTACATTTAAATAATTTTTTTCAACTCTTAGAGTTGACATCTACCGTCATGTCTTTTAAAACATTAAAGTTCACGATAATGCTGGAGACGGTATTGGTGGGGTGTTTCTGACCGTTATTATCTGAAAAATATAGCTAATATCAAGAATTCAAATTTTCTAGGAATCGAGGGAAAATGTAATTATACATTAAATGCGTGTTGCATTATTTAGACTTAGACTTAATTTTTCCTGCTCTTGGAGATGTATAAGGTAGGGGACATGGACCAACGCTCCGGAAGGTCTTGGGTTGAAGAATGCGCGTCTAAATAAAAGATTTCATTTCAATATGTAAGGATTTCACACTAAAAGACATTATTTATTCTGTCATTACTACGTATTGTTCTTGCGTCACTTTGACTGGAATTGTGTACATTTTCCTATCATTATAAGGAGCATTCCAGACCCTTTTAGGACAAGTATAAGTCTCTTAGATGTGTTTCTTCATTATTTTTTCTCTTTGATATGTATTTATTTTACATATCGATACCTTTTTGTTATAAAATATCGGACGGACGGCTGCAAGGTTTTTTTTGCTCTTATGAAAATTTACAATTACGTATATACTTCCTTTTGATACCCGGCTCACGATATGCAGTGTCCCATCGTGTCATGTTTTCTTCTTCTTCTTGCTTTCTTCTTTTTTTATTTCTATTGGTAAACGATTCCAAACATGAGGCCGAAATGTTCAATGTGTTAGTTTATTTTGCTCACTGTGATTAAAAGTTTTACCCGTTACTCATATAATTCTATATATATTTTTTTTTAGATGGAAAGGCAGTGTGGTCCAAGGAGTTATTTGATCTACATTTATTCTATTTCTTCTTATGATTGTATTAATAATAATGAAAAGCACTACTGAGTTTTATTTGTTATTTTTCTGGAAAGCATCTGGGAAGAGGTTGTTTTTTCTAGTTCTTCTTCCATCTTTTTTAATGTTTGATGTATTGTTGTATTCCTTCCTTTTTATTTTTAAAGAAAAAAAGTAATGTTGCATTAATTGTTTTTCTTCTTCTTTTTTAGTCTGTAGGTGATTATTTATCAGACAAGACTATAGCTCTACCAAAGGGAGTTTTAGGATATACTAGAATGACTGATATCAACAAAGAAACTCGTTCAGAAGGGTCGAAGATTATTTCCTTGGAATTCCATAAGTCAGAACCAGTTGCACTTGTTGGTGGAAATCATGGTATAGTAACCCTGTTTAAGGTCAGTATTTTTTTTTTATAAATTCCTCTTTTATATTTTAATTTTCATAAGCTTTGTTATTCATCGTAGCAAAAAGAAAGTAAATCAATGAGGATGCAATAAATTTCAGATTGACAAATATGTCTCATTGTGTACAGTAACATATTGATAGCTTGGTATATATATATATATATATATATATATATATATATATATATATATATATATATATATATATATATATATATATATATATATATATATATATATATACATATATATATATATATATATATATATATATACATATATTCATGCAAATTCCTCCCCCCAGAAAGTTCTCCTCCCACGGAAATCCTTGCCGGATCTCAAGATAAAGGAAATTGGGGGGGAGTATTTCAGTGTCATCTGTTTGATGATGACTGGTTAGATTCGATTTTTTTTTTAGGTTAGTTTGGGCTAAGTTAGGTTTTCAACCCATTTCTGATATTTATCCAAATTTAACCTAACTTAATCAAACCTAAACTATCATTAAACATAACTTTAACTTTTTTCGTCATAGCTTGCGTAAAACGGAAAAAGCTGACTCGCAAAGCTAACTGAATCCAAGCAGAGAAAAAGGAATTTAGGACATTCATCGGTGAATTTCGATATTAACCAGATTTCGGACATTTACGGTAACATACAATGTTAACTGATTTCTGATTACTTTGTTCATTGTAATTGGGAGCTCAAGGGTTCTGTATAGGTACGTCTCTGTTCAAGGGTGCTCACATGATGGGGACCGGGATAGTTTCAACCTAATAGAAGACCAAAAACTATACATATTTTCAATCTATATAATTGGAAACCTCCCTCTCCATCCACACTGAATAGCTTAGTAAAAATATTATCATAAATTATCCCACAAAAATTCGAAAATTCAAATTTTGCCTAGAAATTTTAACTATAATTCTATATTTTCGTTCATTGGCAAAAAAGCACTAAAGCCTTGTGGATAAAAGAAAAGACAAAGAATAAGCAGAAATTTGGTACATTTTAAGCCCACATCTTTTTTCCTTTCTTCTATGGCGCCTTATATCCTCGTGCAACTGTTGATAGATATATGATATCCCTAGTCTTCTCGTACCTACTTGAAAGAGATCCTTTATTCTTAACTGGAATTAGTATCTTTCTAATTTTCTTTTTTATTAGTAAATGTGAAGAGCCTGATGATATTCAATTTTCTTTGTTATTCCGTGAACAAGGTTTCTTTCTTTCTTCCAAAAGAAAAAAACATTGCGTTTTTTTTTTACTAACTGCTGTTTAGTAGATGTTGTCAAAGTGGATAAATGACCGGTTACCCCCATTACCTCCCATTACCCCCATCTATTAACTTCAATGTATATTAATGCGCAAGGCTCCATGGCTAGGAAAGACGGCAGGGATGAATAAGAAAGTTCTTCATAAAATACTTGTATGTGCGATAAATGAGAATAAAATGTGAAGGCTTTCCATTATTACTTAATTTAGTCCAAGTATTGTTATTGCATTTAACCACTATGTTGGTACCAGACCCTTTTGCTCTTGAAAATATTACCTGATATTTTGTTTTAGGATATATATTACTCCTCTAGTCCTGTTTAAAAGAGTACAAAAGCAGAAATCCATTCTTTATTATTGGCGTTTACAAGAAAGAGCTGAAGAATTAGCAGAAATATGAAATATTTTCAGTATAAATGTCTTCCTGTCTCTACGGTGCCTTTTCTCATTTATTTTTTATTCTTTTATTTGACCTTCCTGTTGCTGTTGCGAGATGTATAATGCATCTAATCTTTTCATACAGGAAAATGAACTGTATTTTGTAAGAAATAACGGTCCTACTAACTTTCTTTTTTATTTGTATATGTGGAGGTCAAAGGAAATGGAATTGGGTTTTTTATTCAAAGAACGAAGCATCTTTTTACCCTCCATTTCAGAAGCAAAAACTTCACTATATTCTTTATTGGCTTCCTAGGCGTGTTATTAAAGTGCAGTCGAGAACAAGGAAACTTTTTGTTAAAACCATAGAAGCATTAATCTATAATAATAATAATAATAATTTATTCCAGAAAAAGCCCGTGGGCCATAGGAAAATTACATAACAAAAAACAAACAACGAATTAACTAAATTAAATTAATACTATTTAAAGAAAACGCTCCCGATGTGCCGCTGCAATCCTTACAAATCTTGCTATCCTTTTAATACTCAGGAAATTTGTCTCTTTCATTCTATCTACCATCCATATCTCATTGAATTTTTCTTTACCATACATCTCTCGCCTCCAATCATTCAATTCGACACATTCGCACAAAAAATGTTTTAAACTTTCATCCTGAGATCCACACATAGGACAAGCAAAAGATTCTACCTTCTCCCCTGTTCTCCCTTGATACTTTCTTTTCTCCCCAATCAAAAATCCATTTCCCCTCCAATCCAAATAAGCCTTCAAATCCTCTCTACTTAGATAACTTCGAAGAACACACTGCCTTTCCATGACGAAAGTAAAACAGTTCAAAATAGGGATGAAACCTTTTTATTGACAGAGAGCAGATATGAAATTTAACTGGATATTTCGAACACATATACAGTGTTCTGTTCACTGTTTTGTATCTGTTCACTGTCAATAAAAAGGTTTCATCTCTATTTTGAACTGTTTTACTTTCCTCTCTACTTAACCCAGCCTTCCAAAATACCTCCTCCCCCAACTACCCTTTATCTGTCTATACAATTTGAACGACCCTGAACGATCCATTAGACCACCGACAGAAAGTGTGTTGGTAAGCTCTTTGTGTGTTTCCGCCTTGCCACCAGGAAAGCAGGAAAGGTAAGATGTTCAAAGCAGGCCAAAATAGTTATCTTAGTCTGCTTTTTTATGACCATTGATTGCCACTATTTCTTGTTGGATGCCTAAGGGCGGTTTATCTGTTCGTATATTGCAATTGTTATCTGGTATCTATTCAGGTATTAAAACTGTGGCAGAAGCATATCTTTATGGCAAAAAGAATAATAAGGAAGTCAAAATTTCTTTTGAATATTGTTAATGTTGTTATCCTTGTTTTTATCCTTAGTATTCTTGTTATCCCTGTATTTCGATATCTTGTTTCAAGACTAGCTTGCTCTTAGAAATGTTACCTAATACTTTACTTAATGTTATTTTTAACTCCTTTAGAACAATTTTTTACTCTCTTTTCATAGTGTTTGCAGGAAAATGCTAAAGAATTAGCAGAATCGTGAGATATTTTTCAACATCATATGTCTTGTTTTCGTTTCTCTAAGGTGCCTTTTCTCATATAATTTTTTTTTCTCCTTTCATTAGACTTTCCTGCTACTATTGTAAGATATGTAATGCACCTAATCTTTTCATACATGAAAATGAAGCTTTTTCTCCTAAGAAATTACTGTCTTGCTTGCTTTCCTTTTTATTTTTGAATGTAAAGGGTCTGATGAAATGGAATTTTGTTATTCAGAGAGATAAGCCTCCCTTTGGTCTTCATTTCAAAGGAAAAAATTTGAATGTTTTCGCTACTGGCTTCCTAGTGGTGTTGCTAAAGTGGACTCGGGAATAATGAAGTTCTTTGCAAAAACAAATACAAGCTAGCCAAAATAACAATGAAACTTTTGTGAGAATCGATTTTTTTTTTTCTGAAAACTGCTTACTCATTTAATTGGAAAGGGAATGGAGTGATTGGAGATGAAATACAAGGCATATAGTAAGTTGTACGAAAAATGTGATTCAACCCCGCTTTCAAGGGCTGTAATGAGAAAAAAGATGAGATAGCTGGGACACGTTCTGCGGATGAAGGATGACAGATTGCCAAAGATTGTCCTTGTCGGACAATTAAATTTAAAAACAAAAATTTTTCCACTGAAATTAAGGAGCAACATTCAAACTTAAAACGAACAGAAATTATTACGTATATGAGGGGTATTTTCCTATCCTCAGCACCTCGCTCTTCACGCTGAAGTTTTTCAGTACTTTCAAAAATTATTGTTCAAATTAAACGACCCTTGTGTTTTAGGAGCCATTTTTAAAGAACTGGGATAAAATTCAAACTTGAGCGTAAAGAGCGAGGTGTTGAGGAGGGGGAAACACCCTTCGTATACGTTATAATATCTGTTTATTTTAAGTCATAATGTTGCTTCTAACTTTCAGTTGAAAAAATGTTTTTTTCTTTTTTTATTTAATTTCTGATCGTTTGCTAAAT
>NC_088880.1:14014039-14184196 GCF_032884065.1 Artemia franciscana | reverse complement strand
AGAAAAACAAAACTAAAAAACGAATGTATATACAGACCGGGACACCGGGATACAAATGATGACCGGGACGCGGGACACAGGGAATATAAATGACGACCGGGACACAGGGACACAACTACAACGGGGACACCGGGGGAAACAGGGGGATAACCTGACAATCTATTTATATGCAAAGACAATGGGACAGCAAAGAATGTTGTATATTCGCAAGTTTTACGTAGTTAAAACCATATATATATATATATATATCTATATTCACAGGTGGGACATAGGGACACAACTACAATGGCGCGTAACTATTATGGCGCGTAACGACTTACGCGCGCGGGGGGGCTTGGGGGGGGCGCGAAGCGCCCCCACCAACTAGGTGTTGGGGTGGCGCGAAGCGCCACCCCAACAGCTAGTATATATATATATATATATATATATATATATATATATATATATATATGTTGCATATAAATAGATTGTCAGGTTTACTGATCATTATCCGTATTCAGATCTATACCTCATTATTCTCATAGTGTGTCCCTGTGTCCCGGTCGTTTGTAATTTCTCTTTGAGTGTCCCGGTCGTCATTTATATTCCCTGTGTCCCGGTGTCCCGGTCGTCATTTGTGTCCCGGTGTCCCAGTCTGTAATTTCTATTCGAACAATCCCTGTGTCCCGGTCGTCATTTATATATCCTGCCTGTGCCCCCGGCGTCCCCGTTGTAGTTGTGTCCCTGTGTCCCGGTCGTGATTTATATTCCCTGTGTCCCGGTCGTGATTTGTGTCCGGGTGTCCCAGTCTGTAATTTCTCTTTGAGGTTCTCGGTCGTCATTTATATTCCCTGTGTCCCGGTATGTAATTTCATTAATTGAAAAACATGACGTCAGTCGACAAACAACTTCATGACGCATACAGCTCAATCCTTATAATGACGTCAGTCGACAAACATGACGTCAGTCGACACACAAACATGACGTCAGTCGACACAGAAACATGACGTCAGTCGACACAGAAACATGACGTCACCTGACAGACACACAGACAGACAACTTATTTTTATATATATAGATAACTTGCGAATAACTTGCGAATATACAACATTCTTCGCTGTCCCATTGTCTGTGCATATAAATAGATTGTCAGGTTTACCGACTCTTGAACATGCAACATATAATTCTCAATGGGCAAAACAATCCGTATTCAGATTTATACCTCAAGATTCTAATGATTGCCCTTGAGCTTTGTTGATGGTGATTGCTAATCGAACATTCCCTATGTCCCCGTCGTCATTTATATATCCCTCTGTGCCCCCCGGCGTCCCCGTTGTAGTTGTGTCCCTGTGTCCCGGTCGTCATTTATATTCTTTTTAGTTTTTTTTTTTGGTTTTTACTTTTTTTTTAGTTTTTTTTTTCTTTTTTCTTCCCTGTGTCCCGGTCTGTATATACATTCGTTTTTGAATTGGTCTTTTTTTTAGTTTTTAGTTTTTTACCTTTTTTTTAGTTTTTTTTAGTTATACCTCATGATTCTAATGATTGCCCTTGAGCTTTGATGGTGAGTTGATGGTGATTGCTAATCGAACATTCCCTGTGCCCCTGTCGTCATTTATATATCCCCCTGTGCCCCCCGGCGTCCCGGTCGTCATTTGTGTCCCTGTGTCCCCGTCTGTATATACATTCGTTTTTGAATTGGTATATGATGAAATAAATTTTGTGTTTTTTTTTCCTTTTTTCTTTTTAGTTTTTTTGGTTTTTACCTTTTTTTTAGTTTTTTTCTGTTTTCTTTTTAGTTTTTTTTTGTAGTTTTTACCTTTTTAGTTTTTTTTTAGTTTTGTTTTTCTCCTTTATTTTCCAGTTTTTTTCCTTTTTTTCTTTTTTTTCTTTTTTTTCTTTTTTAGTTTTTTTAATTTTTGTATTAGTTTTTTTTAATTTTTTTTATTAGTTTTTAGTTTTTTTCTTTTTAGTTCTTTTTGTAGTTTTTACCTTGTTTTAGTTTTTTTAGTTTTTTTAGTTTTTTCTTTTTATTTTTTTTTGTAGTTTCTCAGACCTAGAACCTGGAACATAACGCGTTACCAACTCAGCTACTCGGGTTTGAATACATTCGTTTTTGAATTGGTTGATAAAATAAATTTTTTGTTTTTAGTTTTTCTTTCTTTTTTTTAGTTTTTTTTGTAGTTTTTACCTTTTTTAGTTTTTTTTCTTCTTTTGTATTCAGGGTTGACCTCTCAGATCTACAACCTGAAACATTACGCTCTACCAATATTAGTTACGCGCCATTGTAGTTGTGTCCCTGTGTCTTTTAGTTTTATTATTGGTTTTTACCCTTTTTTTTTAGCTTTTTTAGTTTTTTTCTTTTTTCTTTTTAGTCTTTTTTCTTCTTCAGTTTTTAGTTTTTTTAGTTTTTTTATTAGTTTTTAATTTTTTCTTTCGTTTTAGTTTTTTTTAGGTTTTAGTTTTGTAGTTTTTACGTTTTTTTTTTCTTTTTTAGTTTTTAGTTTTTTAACTTTTATTAGTTTTTTTTTAGTATTCTAGCTTTTTTAGTTTTTTTATAGTTTTTACCTTTTTTAGTGTTTTTCTTCTTTTGTATTCAAGGTTCGAACTTGGAATCTCTCGAACCTAGAACCTGGAACATACCGCGTTACCAACTCAGCTACATCAGCTTGTATACTTTCGTTTTTGAATTGGTATATGATGAAATAATTCAGACGTCATATGCGGACAGACAGACAGACAGACAGACAGACAGACAGACAGACAGACAGACAGACAGACAGACATAACCCACAAACAACTTATTTTTATATATATAGATATATATATATACTAGTTGGTGGGGCGCTTCGCGCCCCCCCAAGCCCCCCCGCGCGCGTTAGTCGTTACGCGCCATATTAGTTACGCGCCATTGTAGTTGTGTCCTTGTATCCCACCTGTGAATAGAGATAGATATATATATATATATATATATATATATATATATATATATATATATATATATATATATACTAGCTGTTGGGGTGGCGCTTCGCGCCACCCCAACACCTAGTTGGTGGGGGCGCTTCGCGCCCCCCCCCCAAGCCCCCCGCGCGCGTAAGTCGTTACGCGCCATAATAGTTACGCGCCATTGTAGTTGTGTCCCTATGTCCCACCTGTGAATATAGATATATATATATATATATGGTTTTAACTACGTAAAACTTGCGAATATACAACATTCTTTGCTGTCCCATTGTCTTTGCATATAAATAGATTGTCAGGTTATCCCCCTGTTTCCCCCGGTGTCCCCGTTGTAGTTGTGTCCCTGTGTCCCGGTCGTCATTTATATTCCCTGTGTCCCGGGTCCCGGTCATCATTTGTATCCCGGTGTCCCGGTCTGTATATACATTCGTTTTTTAGTTTTGTTTTTCTCCTTTATTTTTTTCCTTTTTTTTTCTTTTTTAGCTTATTTAGATTTTTAGATTTTTTAGTTTTTTTTATTAGTTTTTAGTTTTTATTTCTTTTTAGTTTTTTTGTCCCGGTCGTCATTTATATCCCCCTGTTTCCCCCGGTGTCCCCGTTGTAGTTGTGTCCCTGTGTCCCGGTCGTTATTTATATTCCCTGTGTCCCGGTCGTCATTTGTATCCCGGTGTACCGGTCTGTATATACATTCGTTTTTTAGTTTTGTTTTTCTCCTGTCCTGGTCGTCATTTATACTCCCTGTGTCCCGGTGCTTTGTTGATTGCTAATCGAACATTCCTTTTGTCCTGGTCGCTTTCTCTTTGAGTGTCGTCATTTATTTTTTTCTTTTTTAGTTCTTTTAGTTTTTACCTTTTTTAGTTTTTTTTTAGTTTTTAGTTTTTTTAGTTTTTTACCTTTTTTTAGTTTTTTTAGTTTTTTAGCTTTTTTATTTTTTTTATTAGTTTTTAGTTTTTTTGTAGTTTTTGCCTTTTTTTTTAGTTTTTTGTCCTGGTCGCTTTCTCTTTGAGTGTCGTCATTTATTAGTTTTTTCCTTTTTTTTTTTAGTTTTTTATTGGTTTTTACCTTTATTTTAGCTTATTTTTCAGTTTTTTCCTTTTTTTTAGTTTTTTTTTATTTTTTATTTTTTTTAGTTTTTTACCTTTTTTTAGTTTTTTTAGTTTTTTTAGTTTTTTAGCTTTTTTACTTTTTTTATTAGTTTTTAGTTTTTTTTTGTAGTTTTTGCCTTTTTTTAGTTTTTTCAGTTTTTTTTTTTAGTTTTTTATTGGTTTTTACCTTTATAGTTTTTTTAGTTTTTTAGCTTTTTTATTTTTTTTATTAGTTTTTAGTTTTTTTTGTAGTTTTTGCCTTTTTTTAGTTTTTTCAGTTTTGACGTCACCTAATCCAGTTTTTTCAGGTGACGTCACCTGACACATCCATCCACACATCCATCCACACATCCACAGACAGACAACTTATTTTTATATATATAGATATATATATATATATATATATATATATATATATATATATATGTATATATGTTTTTAACTACGTAAAACATGCGAATATACAACATTCTTCGCTGTCCCATTGTCTGTGCACATAAATAGATTGTCAGGTTTACTGACTCTTGAACATGCATCATTTGTGTCCCGGTATCCCAGTTTGTAATTTCTCTTTGGGTGTCCCGGTCGTCATTTATATTCCCTGTGTCCCGGTCGTCATTTGTGTCCCGGTCTGTAATTTCTATTCGAACAATCCCTGTGTCCCGGTCGTTATTTATATATCCCGCCTGTGCCCCCGGCGTCCCCGTTGTAGTTGTGTCCCTATGTCCCGGTCGTCATTTATATTCCCTGTGTCCCTGTCGTGATTTGTGTCCGGGTGTCCCAATATGTAATTTCTCTTTGAGGTTCCCGGTCGTCATTTATATTCCCTGTGTCCCGGTCGTCATTTGTGTCCCGGTGTCCCGGTATGTAATTTCATCAGTTGACAAACATGACGTCCGTCGACAAACCACTTTATGACGCATACAGCTCAATCCTATATATATATGTTTTTAACTACGTAAAACATGCGAATATACAACATTCTTCGCTGTCCCATTGTCTGTGCATATAAATAGATTGTCAGGTTTACTGACTCTTGAACATGCATCATTTGTGTCCCGGTATCCCAGTTTGTAATTTCTCTTTGAGTGTCCCGGTCGTCATTTATATTCCCTGTGTCCCGGTGTCCCGGTCGTCATTTGTGTCCCGGTCTGTAATTTCTATTCGAACAATCCCTGTGTCCCGGTCGTCATTTATATATCCCGCCTATGCCCCGGCGTCCCCGTTGTGGTTGTGTCCCTATGTCCCGGTCGTCATTTATATTCTCTGTGTCCCGGTCGTGATTTGTGTCCGGGTGTCCCAGTCTGTAATTTCTCTTTGAGGTTCCCGGTCGTCATTTATAATCCCTGTGTCCCGGTCGTCATTTGTGTCCCGGTGTCCCGGTATGTAATTTCATCAGTTGAAAAACATGACGTCAGTCATGTTTCAAAACAACTTCATGACGCATACAGCTCAATCCTTATAATGACGTCAGTTGACAAACATGGCGTCAGTCGACACACAAACATGACGTCACTCGACAGACACACACACACACACACACAGACAACTTATTTTTATATATATAGATATGTATAATTATAGTAAGCAACACAAGTATGCAACAACGAAATTATACAACAACAAAATAAAGGATAAGAAACATAAATTATTCAACTTACAAACATATGCCGGTCTGTTTGCCTTTTCATCACTTCTGTCAAGCAATGATTTGTAATAGTTGTAACTAGATCCTAAAATAAAATTTGAAGAGATTACATTTACTCTCCATTCAATAGAATCAAAGAGACAAATTAATCCTTTTTATTATAAAATTTAGACCTGTGATCAGGAAAGGAGAAGGTGAAAAGGTGAATCCTGTTCAAAGGTCTCCTGTGCATTTTATAAGAACGGCATAGGGAGATTGTAGATAAATGAACGCCTAAAGCTATCCTTTGACTATTCCCCTGGAAAAGATCTAGCATATATTCCACAACCAATCAAAGCACCTATATATCGGAGCTATATTTGTATTGTCATTACTTAATTTTTGTGTTATTTTTAGACAATATTTGTATTGTCTAGTATCTTAATCATAGTTCAAAGAATTATCTTCGTATTCATTCAAACTTTATTTTGTACAGAAAAAATAGCTAAAAATTATCGCCGAAAAACAACGATCAAGTTGAAAAGTACACAAAATGTTGGATCCTTATCAAAGAATTAGCATTTGCTTAATATTAGGGATCGCGAGGGGTATACTTATTACCCCGGATTAGATTAAGAAAAATTGACAAGAAAAAATATCAAATTCAAAGGTCCTTAAGGTCAGAAAGTAGTAGTAAAAGCTGTATGTATTGGTTTCCCATTCTTTTTCTTTTTTAGAAAATATGCTTCGTTGACTGGTATAGAAAATAATCACGTCTTGAGTACAACAGTTACAATGAAAAGAAAAACGACAAATTTTTGGTCTTGTTGGCCAAAATTGAATTAGAGCCCACTTTTGTTCCTCGGTAAGGACCCCGACACCCTTTTCCTTCTTTTCTCATTAATATACATAATTTTGCCACAGTTTTAGCCAATTTCAAGTCGGAGAAGTCCATGACGTCTCGCTCCTATTTCCGATTCTCAAATACAGCTTCCAATATCTAATCGGACAGATTTGTTCCATCTTTCTGTTCTTTTGGCTATTTACCCTAGTTCTCAATTTTTCATTTCTCCTGTTTGATTAAACAAAAGAAAAAAGCTTTTTCAAATGAAATTAAAGGGCAATATTAAAACTAAAGTAAAACAGTTCAAAATAGGGATAAAACCTTATAATTGACAGTGAACAGATATAAAATTATTTAACTGGATATTTCGAACACATATACAGTGTTCATTATCAGCAAAAAACAGTTTTTGAGTTTTACTGCTGATGACGAACACTGTATATGTGTTCGAAATATCCAGTTAAATAATTTTATATCTGTTCACTGTCAATTATAAGGTTTCATCCCTATTTTGAACTGTTTTACTTTCGTCATGGAAAGGCAGTGTGGTCTAAGAAATTATCTAAATATTAAAACTTAAAACAAACGGAAATAATTCCGTACATAAGGGTGGCTGTACCCACCTCAACCCCTCGCTTGTTACGTTGAAGGTTAGTAGTGATTCATAAAAGCCTCTTATTCGAATTCGACAGCCCTAGTGTTTCAGGAGTCGTTCTTAAACTTTAGGGTAATAAGTGAGGGATTGAGGAGGGGACAGCCACCCTCACATATGGAATAATGTCTGTCCTTCTTGAGATTTAGTGTTACCTTACTTTCAGCTGAAATTCTTTTCGTATAATTTCTGATAATTTTTCAAATCATGCCGAGAAAACCTTCCCCTCCCCCTCCCCGTTGAAGATTTGCATTCATCCTGCGGAAAACTCTTCCAACAGTTCTTTCTATACTAAAATTCACCCTTGGAAAATCCTCTTACATTTATTTGAAAAAAGACTTGTTTTCTTATCTTAATTTCTGATCGTTTTTCAAATCATTTCGGAAACCTCTCCATGGAAAATTTCCAACCGAAAATCACCCATGGAAAGATCCTTCCGCAGAAAATTCCTCCACAGGAGATTCCTCCAGAGGCCCCAAGAAATCCCCCCGGACACTTTCTTCCCCGTTGAAAATATCCTTTGGCCTATTCCCCCAGAAAGATCCTCTCAACAAGTAAAATTAAGCACCCAAAGAGGAAATAAGAAAAATAAAAAAATTCCGTACATCAATTCCAGAAAATTCCCCCGCGTAAATTTCCCTGATGAATCCCAAAATGTAATCTCCATAGAAAATTCCCAAAACCTGATGAACATTCCCCAAGCCCCAGATAATACCCCCCTAGAAAAATTCACCCGTATGTAAACTTATGTAGCCAAGGAGAGAGTGAGACAGCTTTAATGCATATTTCAGTCTTACAAAGATCTTTACGTCATTAACAGCAGCAAGTAAACTATTAACAGCAGCAATAAAACATAACAGCAGCAATAAAACATAACAGCAGCAATAAAACATAACAGCAGCATTAGCAGCATTAATATTCACTAACAGCATTCATTATTGAAAACTGGCGACCGATTCCGATTTTACCTCTTTTCTCAATAATATTAGAAAAAGTTGTCATAAACGAAAATATGAATTTCTCCAGGTTAACGAATCATTAAGTGAAACCCAATTTGGGTTCCGAAAGGGACACTCCACACAAAAACCAGTGAGGGGATACTACTAACATCACCCATTATTATGAAATCCTTTAGTAAGCTTCGGACCAGTCTTGGCTATACAGCCATTGTTTTTCTTTCTGATTGTCAACTTTTTATTTGGAAGAGGCTTTTACTTTATGCATACTAACGAGAAGTTTTTTAGGATAGTATTTCACAATTTATAAATTTTATTTGGACATTTAAACTATTCTATAAACCACTTTGTAAAAACTATTATAAATTTTAAACTGTTCCGTGCATTCCCTTCTTGGTAGCTTTCTCCATCCTATCCCTGTTGCATGGACTGCTTTCTCAATAAGACTCTAGTTTTATGAACTTCACCCTTCCCTTACAGCGTTGCCTGCGAACAGTTCCAGAATTAACCTTTTAATATTTGTTATGCACGAGAAAATCCAAATAAAGACAGATACTTTTTTCAAATAGTCAATCTGCTAATATATGCTGATACTTGCTCATAAATGCTGTAAAATAAGCCAAAATGAAATAGTAAACACAAAGAAAGATTCCTAACATAAATAGCATCAATTCCATTGGCTCCTTAAAAGCTTAATTTTACTGGTCATTAATCAATATAAAGTAGAAACGCTGTATCCAGTTCTTACTTCAAAAGCTTTTTATCGGTGAAAAAATTTACCTTTTTCCTACAAGAGAAACACAAAGTAACTTTTCTCTTAAATTGAAAAGAAATGATGACATGATGACAAGAAGGCACGAAAATATGACAAAAAGTAAATAAGTGACTTCACGGAACTGTTTAACGTCTAGAAAGCTTGATATCCTGAAGACAATTGTACACCAAATTGTGACAGAAAGCATACAAATGTCGAAGGTATGCGCCAACCTTGTAATGAGAGTGGTTGCCGATTACTAAAAGAACAATGGAGCTGTAATTTGTCAAGAACTGTTGCACTGCTGTGGGGATAACCTGATTTTTTGGGACAAGGTGGTCACAAACCTCAGCTTTTTAATACGACACAGAAACAAAAGAGGATGATGGCATCCTCTTTTTTGGGGGTGCCACCCCCCCAAAAAAGCAAAAATGAGCAAATCATATATCGAAGCAATGCTCATTGTGTTTTTGTTTAATGAAACATCCGATTTAGAATTTGTTCCACTTGACCAACCAGGCAACACAAAGTTTTTATTTAGAGTACTAAAAATACTACCAAAACTGGTCTACTGTGTTAGGCACAAGAACAAAAACTCCTGGAGGTTGAACCATGACAATGCTTCCAATTACACTGTCTTTATAATAACTAGCTACCTGACCAGGACCGGGATCTCAACGCTCTCCTAGCCAGCTTAGGGAGCAAATTTGTCCCATCCGACTTCTTTTTGTTCCCAAACATTAAAAACTCCCCAAAAGGCGCTTTCTGAACGATAACGAGCTTTCTGAAGAACATTATTAATAACAACTTCCAGAACGCATATAAGGCATTAAAATAGCGTTATAACAAGCGCAACGATTCAGGGGGGACTAAGTAATTAAATATTGAAGATTCAACAAATTGGACACTGAGTTCAATAAATTTCCTAAATAAAAAAGGGCGCATTATTTTTCGGGTAGAAATATATATCCATATATAGTACCTGAAATCTAGCATTTCTTGCAACAAAGTCAGTTTCACAATTTAACTCAATCATGGCGGCAACATTTCTCTCTTTGTTGACAGCTATTCCAATGAGACCTTGAGCTGTAGACCTATCTTGAAGCTTAGTTGCTTTTGCCCATCCTTGCTCTTGGGCTTGGGCGTGCAGCCACTGCTCAGCCTTAAAAAAGAAAAGTACATGTTCAAGCTCTATTTATTTTCATAAAATAACAATAACAAAAACAATATCCCAAAGGGCTCAATGGCCCGTTATTTGGGAAACGGCATACAATAAATAAAGAATCATAAAACTTGTCATAAACATACTAACCAACGTCTAAATATAAATATATAAGGAAAAGAAATCAACTCATCGGCAGTCCCCACGAAACAGCGACCCTCACATCACCCGACAATAAAATACAAATTAAAATTCTCGCGTCATCGAGGATACAACACCAACAAAACAACAACCCAAAAAAGAAAAAAAATAATAAATAAACCATAAGAAACATTTAATAAGAAGCCTTTAATAAGAAACTTTTCATCTGTCTCTTAAAGGAGCCAATTGTTCGTGACTGCCGGATCTCAGCGGGAACCAAGTTCCAAGCACGCCCCACAGTCACAGCCAGGCCGAAGTCTGAACGAACCGAGGGACTAGCTGGAATCATCACATCCTCCCGGTTACGAACCATATACAAATTTACTTCCCCTACTAGTTTAAGCTGTCGCGAAAAACAACATGGGAGATCTCCCTGGAAGCATTGATATGCCAACGAAGATAGAGATAAAACATAAATATCTTTAATCTTGAGGAGGTCAAGAGGAGTGTCTGTAGCCGACTGGAGAATTCTTGCCGCTTTCTCATAAAGATTGTGAATAGGAGCAAGTATCGAGGGAAATGTGGACATCCACACAGACAAACAAACGTAACAGCTGAATTTGAAGAAAATTAATACAATTGACCAAATTAAGCTTACGTATAGCCTAATTATGTACAAAAACAGACTCGTTTTTAAAAAGTAAAAAAGTTAACCTGAAAATTGAGCTTAGAAACAATAAGAAATAACTAGAAGTCTGAAGGGAGACTACCTCACAATCTCCTTCTATTTATGGCTGTTATGTTTAGCCTTTCCATACGAGGGTTCCTACTCCCAAAACATCTGGGTTAACCCTTGATTAAGCCTCTTTTTACAGGAGTACTGACAGGGGCTTTAAACCCAAGCAGCGAAAGCACCCACAACCCCACAGTGATTGCACAGTCATATAATTGTTCTGTTACTCACGTAATAATATTAACTGCATATGTTGTGATTCTGCACACGCATCTCCTCACAGAATTTCATGATTTCTAGGCTCCAGGTAATAATTCCATATATTCTGCTTCTTCGTCAAATCCCTCCCACTGTCCTTTCAAAATAAATCCTTATTATGGATAAATGTTCATCATCAAACCTTTTGAATTAATTGGGTTTGAAGTTATTAGTAATTACCTGTTCGTTTTTTGTTTTTTTTTGGAACAAAAGGTCGTTTAAAAATCTAGGCACTATAAAGGTGCAAAATTCATGATATTCCTGATTGAATTTTGTCAATATCATCTCAATTACTACACAGGAGATCTTCTGTGACATATATATGAGTCTTTAGAATGCACACATTTTTTTTATTTTTATGATGAGTTGATCAAAGTTACTAAAATTTCGAGTCATAAGGCCTGAATAACTATGTTGCATTCTCTGTATAATTCCGCTCTATAATTCAGTTTTTAAAGAAAGATATTTTGTGCTTCTAAAATAACTTTTTATGCTGAATTCAAGCTTTATTTAAAAATATAGTCAGATTTTCTACATCGAAAGCTGCTATTGAAGTTTGTTGCATCTAGAAATCTGTATATTTTATATGAAATAAAAGAAAGAGGAATATGTCATGTAATTATTTACATGCTCTTTATTTAACCAAAAAGAAAATTGCAGCACCGTCTGTAAGATCACGGCAGGAGCCGATAAAACTGCTGCGTTTACTGACCAAGTTCGAAATTTCTGTAGATGACATGTCAGTATTTTCTTTGTCTTTATTTAACCGAACGAAAAGCATTGGTGGCGTCAAAAAAATCGGCACCACGATTACACCTACTCATTTTTTCTTACATAGTGCCAAAAAACAATGGGGGAGGGGTCCCCATCCCTGATTACATCACGGTCCTGAAAGCAGCTAATTGGTTATATCTAAGCTTAGGGGGGCCCTCACTCTAGCAAATAAATCTGTGATCCCTTACTCCTTCCTTTTTTTAACAATTACAATTTTCCACACCGATGACAAGAAATTAAACTCATTTAAATCATGGTTTTGTGTTAGCTGTGACCTAGCAATGTATGGAGCGAGCCAAAAGTCCTAAGAAGCAAAAAATAATAAGCGTATTCATACAGTGATTTTCTAGTGAGATAATTTATAAACTGATGCTAGTTTAGAAATAGCAACTTCCATCCGAATCCAATTTTGTTTACATTTTATATTTAGAATTTTTCGTTAATTCTATAAATTGCTAAAAGCCTCCCAATAATGGTGTCATATTAAAAAAAAAACTCACCATCAAAATTGCTGTGGGACCATCATAATAAAGATCATTGGGGATTTAGAATTCCCATCAAAATCAAAGGAAATTGAATTTCAACATTTCATCGCTGGTGAGTCTCTCTTCTTCTTCTTTATTCATTCATTTACCGGTGATCACAGCCTGCTTTATGGTTTTAAGGTGGTAATAACACACAAATTTTTGTTCCTATCCAAAATTTATGAACCCATAATGTTGGTGCCAATTAAAGTGCTGGGTGGCAGAAAAGATGAAAAGTTTTAGTACTACTTGTATCTCTCGTTTCTACCATTGACAGTCTACTGGATAGCTGTAGGGTGGTGATGATGGACTCGATCAACAGAAAAAAATTTCTGATGATCAGCTTTGAAAACCTATTATAGCAGCACCAGAATAATGAGCCATGTTGCCAAAAGAAAGAAAGAAAAGAGTTACCACCCATTAGCCTTATTTTTTACTAGCCCACGAACCTAAAGGATAAAAAAAACAACTCTGTGATTAGTTCAGGCATAAGGGACTGCTCTAATCAGCTCACACATCTTAGCGCCAGATATGGCATGGGTAAAAGCCACTTCAGGATGTCACCTATAGAATGGGTATGGTAAGGAAGCTAGTTGGGCTATTGTAGGGATTATCTTACTAAAGGAGTCTTTACATGCAAATGAGGCTCAGGAGAAGCTGGTTGTCAGCTTCTTAGCCTCAGTGAATATAAAACCTCCCTTTCTTAAATTTTTCCTTACTCAAGAGTAAAGTGATGACACTCTACCCTCCCAACCGCTTAATTTTATAAGGAAGTTGGCTTGAAGTGTTCCATTGGCATGGCATCTGACATGGCATCTTGTTGACAAAGCATCTGACATGCAAACCACAAGTTTGTGGTGGAAGACTCTTTTTATATGTATTTTAGTTACAAAAATAATCACTACTGAACTTCCTAACAAAATAACTCTAAAAAAGGAATGCTGAGAGCCAACCTGTTGCTGTTTCCATCAAACCAAAATGGCAATTCCAAAATGAAAGTGAAACATCAATGCTCATAATGAGGTTAGCACCTCTTGTTTACAAGAGATACAAATGATGTATTTAAAAACCAAATTAGAAATAAACAGAATTTCAATACTTATTAAAAATGGAAATTAAGAGCAAAATAAAATTTGAGAAGTAAACTGAAATTACCCCGGATAAAGGGAAGGAGGAGTTGCCCCCTGAAAAAGTGAAACAGAGATAAAAAATTTTACCTTCTCCTCAGAAACGTTTTGCAAAAAAAGCGGCATAGTTAATTAAGACGATTACATTGGAATATGATGCTATAAATATACTTAACTTTCAACGGACATATCGAAAATCGAAAAATCGAAACCCATATTTTAGAATCAAAACCAATATTTTAGATCCCAACTAACAATAAAGTGGTTGCTGGTGTTTTATCGAATAGTTACCACAATATTGCGAGCGACCAACTGGTGATTACAAACGTTTAATTGATCCATGAAACAATGTAATAGTGTTTTCATAATACCAATGAAAATATTGAAAAAGTGTTGTTTCCGGCAGAGTACAAGCAACCACTTGAAAGTTAAGAGTAAGGAATTCCTAAAATCAAATTTTCAGTTAATATTGGTCTTTACTTGTATTCGAAACGGCTTTCTTCATGTGCTTAATTCTAAGCTCACAACAAGCTATAAAAATAAGGTAATTAAAATTAGGGCATAGCCATTTGGATAATGTTGGAAAAAATTGTTAATTGGTTTTTGCATGAGCATGATAGAAGTAGCAGTAAGAGCAACACAAACATAACAAAACCATACCCTGGAATAGTACTGGAGGGTTGGGGGTGGGCAATCCCCACTATTATCCAGCCGTGCTTACAGAAACGGTTGCGTATTCAACCAAAGTTTATAATTATATAAGAATACCTCAAAAAGGTTCTGGGAGTGCTTTCCCCTACATACTTTGAAAAATTCCTGGCAATATACATGCTTTAATCCTCTACTAACAATCAACTAACAATCAAATGGTTTCTGGTGCTTTTTAGAATACTTCCTACAATACAACAAGAATTTAAGTGTTAATTATAAGCTTTTATTGGATACAATATACAATATAAAGATAATTCCATAATTTCAATGGAAATATTAGAAATACGTTGTTTCCAGCAGAGTTAAAGCAACCGCTTAAACTCTGTTAGATTAAGGGGTTAGATTAAGGGGGCAACTTTCGATTATTTGAAGCTAATAATGGTCTTTGCATGTATTTGAAACACCTATTTCACGTATTTAACTCTAATCAATGACGAAGTTCATGACAGGCCATAAAAAAGGTCATTAAATTCTAGAAAATAGCTATTTGGTTAAAGCTGAAAAACGTGGCAATTGGCTTTTTCATGAAAATGATAGAAGTAGTAGTACACAAAGAGAACAGAACCTTACTCAGGAGTAGGACTAGAAAGGGGGATATCCAGGGGGAGGTCAACTCTCCCTAATACCTAGCCATAGTTACAGAAACAGTTGCTTACTTAAATTGTCATTTAAAACAGGAGCCTCCAAACTACAGCTCACAGGCCAGACACGGCCAGCGGGGCCCTTTTGTCCGGCCCCTTAAGACCTTTAAATCACCACACAAGAACGGCTTTATATTATTTCATCGACTTTTCACAGTTAATGAACTGATACAGTGCTATCCAAAGAAAAGTTGACGTCACCTCATAGCATGTATGCCACAACTACTGGAGAGGATATATTCAATGAGTTGAAAAAACATTTGCTGATTATAACTTGGACTGGACTGATTTCAGTTGCTTGACTATTATTATAAGTAAGAACATGGGAGGTATATAAAAAGGCTTAGTTGGACAAGTGTAGCATATGTGTAATGAGATACACATTCTACAACCAATCCTGCACTGTATTATTCACCAGCAAGCTGTGTTTCCCAAATGTATGGACATTATGAGTGTACTGAATCTGGTAACGAAGATGGTAAATGGAATGAGGTCACAGGGGCTCAACAGCAGACGGTTCAGAGACATGTTGAAAGATACAGACACAGAATCAAAAGATTTACCACATTACGCAATAGTAAGTTGGCTAAGTTGTGTGAACATCGCTCACACAACGAGTGAGTGGCATAAGAGTGGCAAACATGTGTGAACAATCGCTCACGAGTCGAGTATCTGAATTAATAAAGGAAATACATGGCCTCTTAGAAAGTAAAAGCAAGTCACAACCATTACTGTCTTATGAAGGGTGGGTATGGAAATCGGCCTTTGCTGAAGACATTACTGGTCATTTAAAACACCTTAGCCTAAAACTACAAGGAGAGAAAAAATCAAATTTCTGATCTATACACTCACCTAAAGGCTTTCAGATCTAAACTTGTCTTGTTTCTGGAACAAGTACAAGCAAACAACTTGAGGCACTTTCAGCAGCGCAAAGTCTTCACGGTTAGAGCAACAGCTGAGCTCCCTACATCATTTGCACGCGAGATCATCAGACATCCGGATGCAGATTCAAGAATGGCTTCCTGAACTGGATTAAAAGGCAGAAGAGCTTTTCGTATTCATTTGAAACAGATGTGGCCAGCTGCATAGATGAACTGCAGATGGAAGCCATTAAGTTGCAAGCAAATGACCTCCCTAGGGACAAGTTCAAAGAAGGACTTATAAGTTTATACAAGTTTCGCCTAAGAAAAACTTTTCTAATGTCAAAGCTTTTGCAACGTGGTACCTTTCAATCTTTGGAACAGCATACTTAAGCGAACACACACTTTCGAGGAGGGGATACAGAAGGAACAATTTGAATAGTAGTGGTTGTATCAGTAGTAATAGCAACAGTAGTAGCATTTGCACTTTGCCTTTTGGTCAGTTGAATACCTCCCTCATCACGCCCTGGAAGTTTTAGCTTAATATGCTAAGCTGTTCCTAAGATATTACTGACGTACCGTTTGACAACTGGTATGTGCATAGTGTGCATTAATTTAGTTCAATCCTCCCCCTCATTTCCTGAAATTGTCAATTCCATACCCTTAGCCTTAAAAGTAGTCTACATTGGAAAAAGTAGTAGTTGTAGTAATTGCATGTACATATTGCTTTTTGGTCAATTAATCATCACCCTCATCATTTCCTTGTGTGTCAGCTGAATACCGTAGTCCATTCCTGAAAATATACCCTTTTGTAAACCTGTACAAACTTTTTTTTAATTTAGTTCCACACCCCGTCAAAATTTTCATCTTAACAGCCTTAGTAGTAGGCACAATAGAAAGAGTAGTAGCAGTAGCAGCAATAATAACAGCAGTTGTAGCAGTAGTAGTAATAATAGCATGCACATATTCCCTATAGGTTAATTGATTATTCTCTTATCATTCCCCGAAAGTTTCAACTTAATACCCTAAGCCATTTCTCAGATATGCACCTTTGGCAACCTGTACACACAGAGTGTGTTTTGATTTAGTTCAACTTTCCCTCCAACATTCCATGAAATTGTCACTTTCATATCCTGAGCCTTAGTAGTAGCTGTTCTATCAGTAGTAGTATCCACATATTGCTGTTTGGTCAGCTGAATATCCTCCTCATCAAGTCCAGGAAGTTTCGACATAATATGCTAGGCTGTCCCTAAGATACTGCTGATACACCTTTGACAACTGGTATGCCCATAGTATATTTGAATTTATTTCAAGTTTACCTAAGCATTTCCAGAAAATTTCACCTTAATATCCTTAGCCTTAGTAGTAGTCACAGTAGGAAGGGTACCATAGTTGTAGTAGCAGTAGTAGTGGTGGTGGTAATAATAGTAAAATGCACCTATTGTATTTTGGTCAATTGATCATCATCTTCATCATCTCCTGAAAGCTACAACTTAACACTCTAAGTCATTCCTGAGACAACCTACATGCACATAGTGTGTTTTGGTTTAGTTCAACACTCCCTCAACATTCCCTGAAAGCTTCCCCTGAATGTCCTTAGCCTTTTTGGGCACAAAATGTAAAACAAGCCCCCTTTTCGCAAAAACAAATACCATACACAAAATAATGGCGAAATTATATAGCTTACAGCCTTTGCCCCAAATACTGCTTCAGAGGTTGTCGCCCTAGTGGCATAGTTATTGTATCTTACAACCAAACTTAACAAGATGGCTATTTGAAAATTTTCATTGAATGTTTTTGAAAAAAAATCATGCCTCCAATTCTTTTTATGCCCAAAAAGGGAGCTAAAACTTCCAATTTCCAACCAAATAAACCCCTTCTAAGGTTTCTATGGCAACTCCTTCCATACAAACTGTTATCATAAAAAATTGCAAATAGTACATTGGGCCCCTGTTGCTCTTTACTTTGACAGTGCTATTGTGCTGTGCTGCTCTTTCGTCTTTGTTTCTTCTGAATTCTGCTGGTTTCTGAATCTGCATGCGTGTCAAATCAGGGTTAATGTATATGTTTTTTCGTGTTTCATCATTGCTGGATGTCCTGAGTGCTGGAGCTCCGTTCACTATTTGTTGGCACCTTGTACGGCTATCTGGGCTGTTGCATTTTAGTTTGACCAGCAGTAGTTTCGATTTTCTTCCAAGGGGAGCTTTACCAATACAAACTGTTTTCAAGATTTCAGTATTGGTCAGGTGAGCTCCAAGGTCGTGGTCTTCACAAAGCTTAACAGCCCTGCAACAACAAAGTTGAAATATTTCTCATCGTGTTGCTTCCTTTCTCTTTCGCAAGAAGTAGCATATCAATGGCCGGCTCCTGGATCAGAGCCCTGCTTTGATTTAGTTGTCTATTTGTCCTTGGTGCCACTGTGGGACCTTGGTCAGCCATGGAATCTCGCAATCTCAGGAGTAGTTTTGATCCGTTCCTTTTCGAGCAGCTTGTACACTCGTACTTAAACAATCGTGAGTTGCTGTCAAGTTGCTTAACCACTAGGAATAAATCTGCATGCAATGATCTGCATCCAGCGTGCTCCCATTCTGAGCAGAAAAAGCACTGCAACAAGGAGCAATGTTCTGCCACTTTGTGACAGTACGAAAAGTCGCCAGTGCTACTTTGCTGGGAAGTGGAAGTTGAATGAGAAGAATTCAAGCCTGTGAATACTGGGATTGGAGTTCCTGGTGGATGTGTGACCAAATGTCCATTGGCTAGTGTTAAAGAGGATTTGTTTTGTACTGGAGTGCTTTGGGGGTGCCAGATTTCGATTTCGATTATGAGAAGAGTGGTTGTTACCCTTTAGGAAGGAAAATGTCATATAAGAGCTCTTAGTTTAGTCTTAGTTAGTAATTATCATGATCTAAAAGCTGAATTAGGAAAGGTAAAACTGACGGTCAGTGAAACTAAGACCTCTTATATGACATTTTCCTTCCTAAAGGGTAACAACCACTCTTCTCATAATTCCATACTGCCAACAAAGAAAACTGTTAAAATACTTGGGATTCTTTTGGACGATGATTTAAGATGGAATTCGCACATTGACTATCTGACTAAAAAAGGCGCCTTGCTTTTACATTCATTTTCCAACCTAAAAAGATTTGGTACACCAACTGAGGTTTTAAAGTCTGTATACTGCAGCTATGTTAGACCTTCTCTTGAGTATGCATGTCCTGCTTGACATCCGGGATTGACAAAAGATCAAACAGATAGACTTGAGACGGTACAAAAAAGAGCTGTAAAAATTATACTTGGACAAAACTACTCAACTTACGAGGATGCACTGAAACAACTCAATTTGGACTCACTAAATAGTCGTAGACATGGCTTAACATATAGATTTGGACTAAATTGCTTGAATTCCCCAACTCATTGTCGTCTACTACCCAACTTTGTGAGCCCCCCAACTGAAGGACCAGTTACTAGGCTCCAACAAATAAAAAAGAATTGTCCACAGTTACTGACTTGCTCAGCCTACAGTACTGAGAGATATCGCAAATCATTTGTTCCATATTTTACCCGTCATTTTAATAATACTGACGCGACTAATATTCAATGTTTGATTAATATAATGTTTGTTTAAATTTTCCTGTGAGTGTTTTTGAAGGTATAAATTATTTTTGTCATGACATGCTAATGCTAGCTCCGGCTATTGTAGTGAATAAATATATTCTATTCTATTTTATTTGCATTTCTGACAGAGCCACTTTGCCTTCAGTTGTTCCATTGTATCTTTGTTGTACGTTACTGAAGAAAAATTAAAGTGAAACCAGCTGCAGCACTCTCTGCACTCTATTCCACTTTGAGCTCTTGTAATGTTCTTTATCCATTTAGGATAGTTACTTGCCATGGTTCACCGTCTTACTGAGAAGCCGACAGATGTCAATTTGTCATGGGGTTTTCAGAACTTGGGGAGGGGATTTTCGATTTGTGGGAAGTGCAGATGCCCAAATTGCCTAACCCCAGCAGTTTAAGGATGGATATCCAGCTGGTACCAATACGGGCCTTCGTGTTCGCTATCACTCTCTTCTGCGCAGGCTGCTACAAACGTAGAAGATAAACGACTCAGTGTACTTTTTCAGAAAACAAATACTTGGCAACTATAGACCAGTGGTATATGAAGAGCAACAAAAATGTGCTTGTTTAGTTTGACCAGCAGTAGTTTCGATTTTCTTCCAAGGGGAGCTTTACCAATACAAACTGTTTTCAAGATTTCAGTATTGGTCAGGTGAGCTCCAAGGTCGTGGTCTTCACAAAGCTTAACAGCCCTGCAACAACAAAGTTGAAATATTTCTCATCGTGTTGCTTCCTTTCTCTTTCGCAAGAAGTAGCATATCAATGGCCGGCTCCTGGATCAGAGCCCTGCTTTGATTTAGTTGTCTATTTGTCCTTGGTGCCACTGTGGGACCTTGGTCAGCCATGGAATCTCGCAATCTCAGGAGTAGTTTTGATCCGTTCCTTTTCGAGCAGCTTGTACACTCGTACTTAAACAATCGTGAGTTGCTGTCAAGTTGCTTAACCACTAGGAATAAATCTGCTTGCAATGATCTGCATCCAGCGTGCTCCCATTCTGAGCAGAAAAAGCACTGCAACAAGGAGCAATGTTCTGCCACTTTGTGACAGTACGAAAAGTCGCCAGTGTTACTTTGCTGGGAAGTGGAAGTTGAATGAGAAGAATTCAAGCCTGTGAATACTGGGATTGGAGTTCCTGGTGGATGTGTGACCAAATGTCCATTGGCTGGTGTTAAAGAGGATTTGTTTTGTACTGGAGTGCTTTGGGGGTGCCAGATTTCGATTTCGATTATGAGAAGAGTGGTTGTTACCCTTTAGGAAGGAAAATGTCATATAAGAGCTCTTAGTTTAGTCTTAGTTAGTAATTATCATGATCTAAAAGCTGAATTAGGAAAGGTAAAACTGACGGTCAGTGAAACTAAGACCTCTTATATGACATTTTCCTTCCTAAAGGGTAACAACCACTCTTCTCATAATTCCATACTGCCAACAAAGAAAACTGTTAAAATACTTGGGATTCTTTTGGACGATGATTTAAGATGGAATTCGCACGTTGACTATCTGACTAAAAAAGGCGCCTTGCTTTTACATTCATTTTCCAACCTAAAAAGATTTGGTACACCAACTGAGGTTTTAAAGTCTGTATACTGCAGCTATGTTAGACCTTCTCTTGAGTATGCATGTCCTGCTTGACATCCGGGATTGACAAAAGATCAAACAGATAGACTTGAGACGATACAAAAAAAGAGCTGTAAAAATTATACTTGGACAAAACTACTCAACTTACGAGGATGCACTGAAACAACTCAATTTGGACTCACTAAATAGTCGTAGACATGGCTTAACATATAGATTTGGACTAAATTGTTTGAATTCCCCAACTCATTGTCGTCTACTACCCAACTTTGTGAGCCCCCCAACTGAAGGACCAGTTACTAGGCTCCAACAAATAAAAAAGAATTGTCCACAGTTACTGACTTGCTCAGCCTACAGTACTGAGAGATATCGCAAATCATTTGTTCCATATTTTACCCGTCATTTTAATAATACTGACGCGACTAATATTCAATGTTTGATTAATATAATGTTTGTTTAAATTTTCCTGTGAGTGTTTTTGAAGGTATAAATTATTTTTGTCATGACATGCTAATGCTAGCTCCGGCTATTGTAGTGAATAAATATATTCTATTCTATTTTATTTGCATTTCTGACAGAGCCACTTTGCCTTCAGTTGTTCCATTGTATCTTTGTTGTACGTTACTGAAGAAAAATTAAAGTGAAACCAGCTGCAGCACTCTCTGCACTCTATTCCACTTTGAGCTCTTGTAATGTTCTTTATCCATTTAGGATAGTTACTTGCCATGGTTCACCGTCTTATTGAGAAGCCGACAGATGTCAATTTGTCATGGGGTTTTCAGAACTTGGGGAGGGGATTTTCGATTTGTGGGAAGTGCAGATGCCCAAATTGCCTACCCCCAGCAGTTTAAGGATGGATATCCAGCTGGTACCAATACGGGCCTTCGTGTTCGCTATCACTCTCTTCTGCGCAGGCTGCTACAAACGTAGAAGATAAATGACTCAGTGTACTTTTTCAGAAAACAAATACTTGGCAACTATAGACCAGTGGTATATGAAGAGCAACAAAAATGTGCTTATGAAATTGGCAATGTAGATGGCGAGCTAGTCAATATGAGAAAAAAGATGAAATTGATAAAATATCCAGAGAAAAAGACCTATACTAGGAATTGGAGAAGGTCTCTCAAACTCTCCTTAGCTAAAAATGTATCTATTAATTGTAGAAATCAATATGAAATAACCTTAAAGTAATGCAGAAGCTTTATCCCATTAACATCGAAGAATCAAACTGAGCCACAATAACCCTGGAAATAGCGTAGATGGCGGTCCCATATTGATTTGCTTCATAAGTTTCACTTTCATAACATAAAGATTTTTAAATGTTATCGAAGGTCACTGCCCTCTAAAGGGAGAAGGAGTGGATGTACTTGGTAATTGTTTAGTTTTGTCACAAGCTGTCTAAACTGGAATCTATGCTGCAAAGCAGCATAGTTTCCATACTATAGCACTTAGAAATGCTAATTCTAGAAGCACATCCATTTCTGGTTGACCCTCCTCCTCCATGAGCCAAACTAATCATGCATAAAGTGGGCAGGGTTTTGAAGCCGAGGGAAAAGTTGGGGCTGTAAAGTATGAATTGAACTATATTTTAAGTAATAATTCCAGTCATCACTGGTAATTTCTATATAGTAGGAAGTTGAAAGATAATTAAAAAACTCACGCTTCTATTAATGCCAATATCCAAGATGGTTCACTTTCACTTTTGAGTTTAAATAAGCCAGCTGTTTCTGAAAAATTGCAATAGTAGCTGTTGTGACATTGGCCTGAGATGAAATATGGACTGGCAAATCAGAGAGATTAATTAGATTTTATAAATTATAGGCAGTGCAACATCGAATTTCACTTACAGGTAAAATTACCTATAGAACAAAGTCTATTAGTCCATGAGCCCCACTAACAAAGCCTTGTTTGTTATGGTCATAATCTGTCATCATTGCAACCCTATTTTCTGCAGAAATTATGGCTAGTCAAGAGCAAGCTTCTGTGGTATTAAAAGTTTAAAGGGAGCAACAACAATAGCAACACTTTAAGAAATTTATAATAAAATTTCTTGTGATATTTGCCTTGATTTATCAGCAGTCAACTGAATCAGTTGTGCACCAAACCATCTTCTGGACCACACTGTGGTGGTTTTTCGTGGATGGTGAAGTCCTCCCTTTTGAAAGAGTGCAGACAGTCTGGTATTAAAATATCAACTTTGTTCTCTTTTTGCTAGTATCAAAACATATTCCAATAGACAATATATAGAACACCAACCCAAAAAAATTCCCTGGACCCTACCCCAAGTACTACCAAAAGCGTTCAACCTCTTGCCTGGTCATGGCAACTTTCTCAAAGCTCACATGATGATTCACTGAATAACACAATGGTGGAAGTGGGGATTCCACCATTGGTGGATTCCACAATGGTGGAATATGTCATTTTCCATGATGATAAAGACGCTGAATTTCAAGAGGTCCTATCAAGGAGCTCCGAAAAAGGAAAAAAAATCTCCCTAATCAAAAATAATTCCCCTCCCATGATCCAACTCTTCCTTCACAAAACCTAGGAATATACTTAAAAATATCTCCAGATATCCCATTTGAGAAAAAAAAGATAGCTCTATTAAGGGTGGCAATCTTCAAACTGTTAAAATCAATGTTCTTGTTAAACAATAACCGTGATGGGTCTCTGATAATAGCCCTCCAAGATTCTAAATCAGCATATATATTACGGAATTCAAAATATCTTCTTAAAATCCCAATAAAATCTGCTCTCTGGACCCCAAACCAAAAACCAACTAAAATAGTACTGTACAACATCCCTCCAGAAATACCTATTCAGGAGCTAAAGGAAGGGCTCTCTGACAGAACTGGTAACCCAATCCCAGTTGCTAATGTAACCCAACTGAGTAAACCAGATGTCAATGGCCAAAAGTTGAACAAGTCTTTCATATTCACCCTAAGAGAAGAAAATAATAACCTGGGTCAGATATTCCTTTTTGGACAAAGGAAACCCCACAAACCCTTAAAGCCAAAACCTATCCAGTGCCCAAAATGTTAAGAACTAGGACACACAAAAAACACATGTAATGAAGTAATACAAGTATGCAATAATTGCAAAAGCTCCCACCCCATTGGAATGACAAATAGTAAAAATGATCAGCCAATATGTATCAACTGCAAGGTCCCCATGATTCTACCAATAAAAATGTATGCCCTGTATATAAAAAACAAGCACTAACACTCCAAATAGCAACAGAAAAAGTCATACCTTACCCATTTGCAGCAATGGAAGCAAATGCAGCTCAATCACACCAGACCAAACAATCTATGAAACCACCCAACACTTTCACCCACAGAACACCCATTCTACCCAAAGCATCAAGCACCTCCCATAAGACTCCTTCCTCAAAACACCCCAGCTCACATTCTTATCAGAGAGAATCACAAGGATAAACAATTCAGCCTCTGCAACTAATGATAGAAGATCAGACTGGCCACCCCTCCCAAGTAGAAACAAATCAGAAGCATCATCAGGAATTACTCAAATTAGCAACAAAAAGTCAGATGAAAATCCAAATAAATTAACACCCAATATGTGCCTCTTTATACAAAACTCTAATTCAGTCCAGTCAATGAACCTACAACAGCCACTAAAATCATAAACGAATTGGGAAAATTATACCTACCCAATCACATGCATATCCAAGCAAAGAAAGATCTTGCTCTACCCCTAGCAAAGTTAAATGTTGATACAGAAATATGAAAATTAAAACAACAAAGCAGCATATCTCAATACTTCAGTGGAATGTAAGATGACTTTCAGAAAATAAGTTAAATAAACTTTTATCTTTTATGAATAATAATTCCATTGATGTTGCTTGCCTTCAGGAAAACCATTTGACTAATAAACAATAAACAAAGTCTCCAGGATACACTATCCTGAGAAAGGATAATTCTTCAGAGAGAAAAGAAGGTGGTGTAGTTATAATATTAAATAACAATATTAAATTCTGTGGTATTAATTTCCCAGATTTTTCAAAAGATGTTGATGTAATAATAAGTGAAAACATACATATTACGTCTTAACAACCCTAATGGCCAGACTACAGATGCCTTGGATTTCTTCACTTACATAGCTAATTGTAGTATGTTAAAAAACATAATTATTTGCGGGGATTTCAATGCCCACAGTCTTTTGTGGGGGGGGGATAAGTCAGAAAATAAACCTGGTACGCTTATTGAAAGCTTGATTTCAAATAATACTGAATTAGCAGTTGCTATCCCTCCGAATCTAAATACATATTTGAACCCCAAAAGTGGCAAATTTTCAACTATTGAACTACAAATTGTGTCAATAAATATTTTGAATTAAATTTATATAAAGAAAATTGATAATCTCTGCTCTGACCATTTCACATTAGTTTCCTCTTTAAATAAACAAGCTAAAATTCTGCCACATATCCCTAAATTTATCATCACTAAAGCAAATTGGACTATGTTTAGAAATAAGCTTAATGATAAAATTCTAAATCTCACCCAGGAATCAAATACCTCCGTTGTAACAGCTGACACACATGCTGAAGTTATGACATCTATACTAACACATACAACTAATCATGTTATCCCCAAAACAACACTTAGGAAAACAATCCCTAAATTCACTCCTAAAGCATGGTTTACTAAAGAATACCAAATTATTTGGAGAACAAAAAATGCAGCTAGGAGAACATACCTGAAAAAAAACCATCCCCTGCTACATGTCTAAATAATTTAAAAGCAGAGGCTAATCTCAGGAGAACAATATTTAAAGCTAAATACAATTACTAGAATAATTTTGCAAATAGTCTTTCCAGAGAAACATGTGAGCCAATTATACATAAGCTTATAAGCAAAATCTGTGGGAAAAAAAAAACATCCCCCAACCACTTCAGCATGAACTAATATAAGATAATACCCACTATGACAATGACACTGAAGAGACAAAATTATTTGCTACCCTTTTCTCAAAAAAGATAACATCAAAAAGTAAAAATATCACCACTCAGATCTTGATGTATCCAATTTACCAGCCCTAACCAGAATCAGAGCTTATAAAACGTCCATTCTCAATACATGAACTGAATAATGCAATACAACATATCAGGGCCAATGCTACAAGTAGCTATGATAATATACACCCTACATGGATAAAGAATCTCACCCCTTTGTGTCAACAGGAACTCCTAAATTGCTACAACCATGCATGGGCCACATCCACATTCCCCAATGTCTGGAAATGTTCATTTCTTCTATCGATTTTAAAATAAACCAAAACATGACCCTGAGTCATATAGATCTATAATGATTACTCCTCTGCTGGGAAAAGTAATGGAGAAAATGATTTACCATTGGCTGCTATGGTTTGTTGAGAAGAATAACATGATACCTCATGCTCAAACTGGCTTCAGGAAACACCACTCATCAACAGATGCTTTCATATTGTTTACAAATGCAATAAATGAATCCCTATCAAAAAATACTATCCTAAATGCTGCTTTCCTAGACTTAGAAGGGCATATGACAATGTTAACCACAAGATTCTTTTAGTTAAACTTGCAAATCTTGGATTATCCCCTGAACTTGTTTCATTCATAAAATCTATCATAGAAAACTGAAGTTTCATTGTTTGTGTAGGTTCAGTCCCATCACCCAAAACTTCAGTAATCAAAGGTCTTCCACAGGGTGCAGTCCTGAGCTGCCTCCTCTTTTCCCTAATTCTCTGGAACATGAACCTCCCACACACCAATTTACAGTATGCTGATGATCTGGTATTATGGGCAACTGGCAACACCTTTGAGATTGCACATTCAAAGTTGCAAAAAGCACTTTTCCAATTTGAAAAGCTTTCTCAAAATTCTTGTTTACTTATTGCACCCACCAAGTCAAATATCACCCAATTCTACCATAAGCAAAATAATCTTAATTCAAGGCTAACTCTAAATGGAATAATTATTCCAGAGGTCAATCAAATCAATTATCTAGGCATCATACTTAACCAAAAACTTAAGTTCCACCTTCACATCAAAAACAAAATAAAAAAAATGCTATAGAAAAATAAGAATAATAAAAAGACTACTAGCCACACCTTGGGGCTGTAATGAGAAAACATTGGTCCAATTTTATAAATCACATATAAGACCCCAATATTGATTATGGCCTCATAGTTTATGGTGCTTGTGCAAAGACCCATATGCAAAAAAAATTGAAACAACACAAAATGATATAATCCATCTCATATTTGGTCTTAGGAATCGAACAAATACTAAATCTCTGCTTACAGATAGTGGACTATCACCGATAAATGAAAGAAGAAGATTTCTTCTAATTAATTATCTTACAAAAATTGAAGCTAATAACTCTTATACCCTGCATAACTGGTTAAGAAATCCATCTATGTTTAGAGGCATTGCAAATGAATATGCTGATATGCTGATACACAGAAGAAATTCTCAGTGCCAGGAAAATCAATTGCGCCCACATTCCCCCAACCCCCCCCCCCATGGAGTTGGGCAATCTCCATAATAAAGACTGATTTCTCAAAGTGGACTAAAGAACTAACCCCCATTGCTTTTATACAGAAAAAATTTGCCAAGCTTAATAAAATTACATATAAAAACAATTTCCAAGTTTTTGTTGATGGGTCCAAAATGAACAAGAAAGTGGCAAGTGGAGTGTTTATTCCAACCCATAATATGGCTTTGACAAGAGAATACATGATAACACGTCTGTAATGTCTGCTGAGTTAAATGCCATAATCATGGCATTAGAGTTCCTCATGGTTAATGAATTTATGATTGTTAATTTAAAAAAATATTATAATTTATTCTGACTCTTTATCAAGCCTAGAGTTGCTCTCTTCAGCTTCTCAGTATAAGATGGATATAGACACAATTCATTGTCTTAGGATTATTGATAATCTTGCTTCAAGAGTATATTCCAGTATATTCCAAGCAACTCAGGTATAATTGGTAACCATAAGGCAGATGGAATTGCAAAAAATGCTTTAACAATTGACCAGCCAAGTGGGAGACCAATCCACAATAGAGATATTTACCACTGGAAACTGTCAGAGGTGCAATTAAATAAGAATAATCCAACCCTATCACCTTCCCCCAATAAGCACCTTTCTAATATTTATCATAGAATTTTGTCTGGATCAAATAGGCTAAATTTTCTGGTGTTTCCACATCAGTTCCCTAATTCAAGTGGCAAAGTTCCCTCTTCCCCCCTTTGCAGGTCATGTAATCCTAAAAATGAAACAATTGACCACTGCATATTTGAATGTAATATGCTGACATCTACACAGTATACCCTGCAATGTAAAATGTTAGAATGCTTCAAACACCACAGAATCTCAGTATCAGCCAAGAGTCTCACTGACCATATCTGCACACAGAGCAAAGAGCTCAATGTATATTCTTTTATAATTCAACTCCTAGTATTAAAATATTTACTGCAAGAAATCTGAGCAGATTCAAGAAAAGCAAGGACAAACCAACACAGTAGGTCTGTCTATCTCACAGAGTGAGTCAATTGGAAAAGGGCTGAATAGTCTCAACTGAAAAGCCCCAACCACAGAAAAAGAAGAAGAAAAAGCTAGATTATGATGATTGCATATTGCTTTTATGTCATTAGTCATTCATATTGCCCAACCCCAACATTTCCCTCAGCTTCAAAACCCTGCCCACTTTACACATTTTTAGTTTTGTTGGAGGGGGATTTTAGAAAGCTAAGAAATGGATGTCCTTCTGTAATAATGACAAAGAAACAATATGCAATAATGAGAATCTAGCTGTATGCAGTAATATGCATTTTTGAAACCTTGTGATAAAAGCAGAGCTTTACTGGTAGTTCAAACTACCTTCCCAGGACATAGTCTACTTTAGTCTGAAGACCTAGACTGTCCATGAAAGTTTCATTTTCCTAGAACAACCCCTTTCCAAGATAATAAAAAGTACCTAAAACTAGAATTTTACCAAAGTTAGTCTAAAAAGTAGATAACAATAGGGTAAATGTTTACTTCTGTTCCTATGCTCTAAACTGGAAACTATCCTGCAAATCAGCATGGTTTCATGTGTAGAGCACTTACAAATGCTAATTCTAGAGGCACATTCATTTCTGGTTGACCCTCCTCCTCCAAGGAGTAAAATAAAAATGCATAAAGTGGGCTCGCTTATAGGTAACATTACCTATAGAGCAAACCATATTAGTCCATGAGCCCTGTGGGCAGCAGGGCAAGGTCTGAATTCTATATTTATTTAATAACCTTTTTTTTAGTTTTATCACTCTTTGTTGAATAAATGTAGAATACAGACCTTGCCCTGCTGCCTGCAGGGCTCATGAACTAATATGCTTTTTTTTATAGGTAATGTTACCTGTAAGCAAGCCCACTTTATGCATTTTTAGTTTGCCTCATGAAGGAAGAGGGTCAACCAAAAATGGATATGCTTCTCTAATAATGACAAGAAAACAATATGTGATTGTCAGAATTTTGCTATATGCAGTAATATGCACTTTTGAGGGTCAATGTTCCTATTACCTGAACAATTGTTTGGGGTTGTGAAACTATTGTTAATAGATGCATTTTGACTTTTTGAACATCTTTTCTCTCTTGCAAAACTACCACAAACTCACCATTATGGAGTTATTCCAGCCTAAATATCCTGTCTTTACACATATAGAATTATAATCATTTCTGTTTTTGTTGATTGGATATTTGAAATTGCAAATCTGTAATAGTTTAGAAATAAATTTGGGCTATATATTTGCATATCAGGGGGGTGGGGATAAAGCATAGCATATATTAATTATGTAAACTAACCACTGCTGTATTTAATATACGCTAAGCTTACACACCCCCCCTCTAATGTGCAAATATACAATAACTCCATAATGGTGAGTTTGCGGTAATTTTGCAAGAGAGAAAAGATGTTCAAAAAGTCAAAATGCATCTATTAACAATAGTTTCATGACCCTAAACAATTGTTCAGGTAATAGGAACATCAACCCTTTTGAGCACTTGGAAAAAAAGTAAACATTTACCAACAATAGAAAGAAAGGTAAAAATTCTAGTTAATTGACTTCTTGTTATCTTGGAAAGGGTTTAGGTTAGGAAAATGAAACTTTCAGGAAGGGGTCTATAAGCTAAAGTATGTCCTGGGAAGGTATTTTAGAGTACCCACCTCTAATCCTTCTCTCTCTAGACAGCCCTGAAATTTGCCTACATGACAGATCTATACCTATTGAAATTCTGACAAAACAACATTTTACCTTAATTTTTAGTTACTAGTTGCTTTTTCTCTGCCTTTAGTTCTGAAAATGCAATTCCTGTTATTTGAGTAGAATTTTGAGCCATATCAATGTTTTCTTTCAAAATTTAAGAAATGTATTTGCATATCTTTAAAACCTTATAAAATGGAGTTGAGCTAAGTTATGAAGCTGAAAACAATTTTGTTGTACTTCAATTAAGCAGGAGATCTATTTCACAAGGTTTCACTTTTATAACACACAATTTCTAAAGGTCATCAAAGGTCAGGGCCCTCTAAGGGAGGAGTGGAGGTAGTTGCTTCAAAATACCTTCCCAGGACATACTTTAGTCTGTAGATTCATCCCTGAAAGTTTCATTTTCCTAACCTAAACCCTTTCTGAGATATCAAGAAGTCAATTAACTAGAATTTTACTGAAAGAAATATGATACACCTAATCTGATTAGTAGGCTAGGCTAAAACCATGCTGCATTACATAGGCTAGCCCAAATAAAAAGTTTCAAGCTGTTGTTTTCTTTTAGTTTTTGTATATTTCCAGGGTCATACTTGTGATAATCATGGGATGGAAAATAGAAAAAGTGACTATGAAATTTGGAAATAACATAAAAAAGGCCCAAGTAATCTAATGGTATGCTCCTACTTTTATTTCTTTAGCATGCTTTCTTCAAAGGTGGTCATCCAATACATATTTGCAAGGCATCCTAAATATACATCGAGGAAATATTTTACTTTAAGTGGAACTTCAACTAAGCTATGAACAATCTAGTCTAACGACAAACCTTTTCTATGTTGTTTTCATTCACTTCTAGTGCTTTCTTACAATTTGAGAAGGAGTAGCCAGTCTTTTTCCTTAAGATTGCAAGGGGAGATTTGTTGGACCCAGCTTTGGCTGTTGTACCCAAAGATCTTACAAAAAAGTAATTCCTCATTTCTTAAAAAGCAATTTTGTTATTTGAAAATTTTGCGGCTGGATTTCGGTTTAGATCTCTTTCAGCATAGCCACAAACCGAAAAACGGAAAATCACCAGGGCTCAAGAAATAAAATGAAAATAATAGATCTGCTTTTTTGCTTCTGGGAAAAGGTGCATTGAAATTTGAACCACAAACAAGTAGTATATTATACTTATACGTAAGTACTAGCTGTTGGGGTGGCGCTTCGCGCCACCCCAACACCTAGTTGGTGGGGGCGGTTCGCGCCCCCCCGCATACGCAAGTCTTTACGCGCCATATTAGTTACGCGCCATTGTAGTTGTGTCCCTGTGTCCCACCTGTGAATATAGATAGATATATATATATTTTTTTTAACTACGTAAAACTTGCGAATGTACAACATTCTTGACTGTCCCATTGTCTGTGCATATAAATAGATTGTCAGGTTTACCGACTCTTGAACATGCAACATATAATTGTCCATGGGAAAAACAATCTGTATTCAGATCTATGCCTCATTATTCTAATGATTGCCCTTGAGCTTTGTTGATGGTGATTGCTAAGCAAACATTCCCTGTGTCCCTGTCGCCATTTATATATCCCCCTGTGCCCCCCGGCGTCCCCGTTGTTGTTGTTTCCCTGTGTCCCGGTCGTCATTTGTGTCACGGTGTCCCAGTCTGTAATTTCTCTTTGAGTGTCTCGGTCGTCATTTATATTCCGTGTCGCGGTTTCCCGGTCGTCATTTTTGTCCCGGTCGTCATTTGTGTTCCGGTGTCCCGGTCTGTAATTTCTCTTTGAGTGTCCTGGTCGTCATTTATATTCCCTGTGTCCCGGTCGTCATTTGTGTCCCGGTGCTTTGTTGATGGTGATTGCTAATCGAACATTCCTTGTGTCCCGGTCGCTTTCTCCTTGAGTGTCTCGGTCGTCATTTATATTCCCTACTAGCTGTTGGGGTGGCGCTTCGCGCCACCCCAACACCTATTTGGTGGCCCCCCCCCTAAGCCCCCCCGCACGCGTAAGTCGTTACGCGCCATATTAGTTACGCGCCATTGTAGTTGTGTCCCTATGTCCCACCTGTGAATATAGATATATATATATATATATATATATATATATATATGTGTTTTTAACTACGTAAAACTTGCGAATATACAACATTCTTTGCTGTCCCATTGTCTGTGCATATAAATAGATTGTCAATTTTACCGACTCTTGAACATGCAACATATAATGGTCCATGGGAAAACAATCCGTATTCAGATCTATACGTCATGATTCTAATGATTGCCCTTGAGCTTTGTTGATGGTGATTGCTAATCGACCATTCCCTGTGTTGCCGTCGTCATTTATATATCCCCCTGTGTCCCCCGGCGTCCCCGTTGTAGTTGTGTCCCTGTGTCCCGGTCGTCATTTATATTCCCTGTGTTCCGGTCGTCATTTGTGTCCCGGTGTCCCAGTCTCTGATTTCTCTTTGAGTGTCCCGGGCGTCATTTGTGTCCCGGTGTCCCGGTCTGTATATACATTTGATTTGAACTGGTCTTTTTTTTAGTTTTTTACCTTTTTTTAGTTTTTTTTTAGTTATACCTCATGATTCTAATGATTGCCCTTGAGCTTTGTTGATGGTGATTGCTAAACGAACATTCCCTGTGGCCCCGTTGTCATTTATATATCCCCCTGTGCCCCCCAGCGTCCCCGTTGTAGTTGTGTCCCTGTGTCCCGGTCGTCATTTGTATCGCGGTGTCCCGGTCTGTATATAGTTTTTTTCTTTTTTCTTCTTAGTTTTTTTTTATTTTTATTTTTTTTAGTTTTGTTTTTCTCCTTTATTTTTCATTTTTTTCCTTTTTTTCTTTTTTTTCTTTTTTAGTTTTTTAGCTTTTTTTATTTTTTTTATTAGTTTTTAGTTTTTTTTTCTTTTTAGTTTTTTTGTAGTTTTTACCTTTTTTTAGTTTTTTTTTTACTTATGTCCTGGTCGTCATTTATACTCCCTGTGTTCCGGTCGTCATTTGTGTCCCGGTGCTTTGTTGATGGTGATTGCTAATCGAACATTCCTTGTGTCCCGGTCGCTTTCTCTTTGAGTGTCCCGGTCATCATTTATATTCCCTATGTGCCGGTGTCCCGGTCGTCATTTGTGTCCCGATGTCCCGGTCTATAATTTCGTCAGTCGAAAACATGACGTCAGTCAACACACAAACATGACGTCACTCGACAGACACACACACACACACAGACAACTTATTTATATATATATATATATATATATATATATATATATATATATAGAATATATATATATATATATATATATATATATATATATATATATATATATATATATATATATATATATATATATATATATATATATATATATATATATATATATATAGAAGATAGATAGATGTCCCGTTGTCCCGGTCGTCATTTGTGTCCCGATGTCCCGGTGTGTAATTTCGTCAATCAACAAACATGACGTCAGTCGACACACAAACATGACGTCACCTGATCCACAGATCGACACACAGACAACTTATTTTTATATATATAGATATATGCGATGTATGCAATTTTCCACACTTGTTGTCTGTGGTTCGAACCTCGGGCTTTAGTTTGGCTATAGCCAGTTTAAGCGTTTAACCCTGCGCGTTCATATCGACTCTGTTCTTTTTGCCTTGCAAATCTGTTTGTCTTTTCGGATGCATTGCACGACACTTTTACTCCAAAAGTTCTTGCATTGGACTGTTGTCAGATTAGCATGTTGTATTGTATTAATCTGGATTAACGACGCTCCTTGAGTGCTAAGGCATCATCCCTACGGTGTGTTGCTAAAGCCAGGCTCGAACTCTGGGTCGCTTATTATGAAGATGGGACTTTTCACATCAAGATAGCAATCAGTGACGATTGAACACAAAAAACATCACGAAATCCTGCCTAATATCATTATCAACTACAATCACTCGATATGAAATACATCTTGAGAACTTTTTCTCTCTGAGTAGAGCAGTCAACTGAATCAAGTTTGTAATTTTGTTCATGGGTTTTAAAATTTTTGACAAATTTTGTCTTCCGGTATCTATAAAGACTCCACTTAAGTTCATCTAACAATTTTGCCTTGCAATCCAGCCATTGTTTTGCTAAAAAGAAGCAAACTTTCGATTTTCCGATTTTGTCATAAGTACATCAAACATTTCTGTAGTCAAGTCAGTTATAGTCAACTATTATAGTTTATGGTATCAAGGCTCTCAAAGGAGTGACTTCTTTCTAATTTTCCGTTCTTGCATTTCGGATTTCACATTATTCTGCCCAGATTTTAGTCTTTAGCTTCACCCCCAAACCAGAGCAGATTAAACTTCAATTTTCTGACGAAAATGATCCCAGAAGTAAGTTCAAGCTCTTTTGAATTTCATAAAAAATCAATTCTGTCAAAAAAGCAATATCTTACGCTTTTATTAGCGAAAAATCAAGCTTAATAAACATCCTTTCTTTAATCATATCCATCAGAAATAATTAAACCTAGCATGTTATCCTCCTATTGGGTACCACAGGGGGGGGGGGAGAGGGGTGGAGGCTTGGGAAGAGATACTTTCAAGGGAAGGACATCTTTGCTACCTTGCAGTACCGGGAAATGCTGGTTAGGGCTGAACTCTTTGCTACAAGTGTCCGAAGCATTCATTTAATTGTTAGTTTAAAAATTTTAGTAAATACAGTTTTGTAACAGGCTTTGTAAATACTTGTTGTTTTGTTCCGCGTTTTTAACACGAAATTCTTTTTATTTGTTTTACTTTCTCTTTGCCACTCAGCTTTACATTTGGAGAAGTTAAGGGTAAGTGTCCGGGGTATATTCTCGACGGGACTGAATCGTCTAAGTAAAATAATCTTCAAATTAAAAAAAGGCTATGGAGTCTAATAGAACAAAATCACAGACTTATGTTAATAAAAAAACAAACATAAATTAATTGAAAAACTTTTTCCATAAAACAAGTTTCTTAAAGAAGAGTAAAAAGCTCCATTAAGCCAAAAATGAGTAGAAATAAATTCGAATAATTTTTTAAGCGTAAAATTACCACAAATCACCCTCAATAAATAAATTAAACCCAAAACAAACAGAATTAAAATAAATACCGGAGTCACAAAGACCGGAACATAGTTTGCAAAACCAAATATGATTTTGTAAGAAAACTTAACCTTCTTAAACTTTTGGGTGCCATTTGTTTTTACATTAATTTTGACGATTTTTCACCTACATTGTTTTCTTTTTTTTTTAATTTGGCACCCGCTACTACCAAAAATTGCAAAAGTTCATATGGAGGCTGCTCAACAGAAATAGAATTAAGGACACTTGTTTTTGGGATAACATTTAAGATATTGTGGTGTATAAGTTTCTATTTTTCACTTTGCTTAGAAATTCCAAACGAAAAGAAACTCAAATAAAATCTTCAAATTTGGAAAACACTATTTTCCACAGAGGGGTATTTTTCGGGTATATATATATATATATATATATATATATATATATATATATATATATATATATATATATATATATATATCTATCTTCTATATATATAAAAATAAGTTGTCTGTCTGTCTGTGGATAGATCAGGTGACGTCACCTGAAAAAACTGGATCAGGTGACGTCAAAACTGAAAAAACTAAAAAAGGCAAAAACTACAAAAAAACTAAAAACTAATAAAAAAAATAAAAAAGCTAAAAAACTAAAAAAACTAAAAAAAGACAAAAACTACAAAAAAAAACTAAAAACTAATAAAAAAAATAAAAAAGCTAAAAAACTAAAAAAACTAAAAAAACTAAAAAAAGGTAAAAAACGAAAAAAACTAAAAACTAAAAAAAACTAAAAAAAAGGAAGAAACTGAAAAATAAGCTAAAATAAAGGTAAAAACCAATAAAAAACTAAAAAAAAAACTGAAAAAACTAAAAAAAGGCAAAAACTACAAAGAAAAACTAAAAACTAATAAAAAAAGTAAAAAAGCTAAAAAACTAAAAAAACTAAAAAAACTAAAAAAAGGTAAAAAACTAAAAAAAATAAAAAATAAAAAAAAACTAAAAAAAAGGAAAAAACTGGAAAATAAGCTAAAATAAAGGTAAAAACCAATAAAAAACTAAAAAGAAAAAAGGAAAAAACTAAAAAAAATTTTCATCTAAAAAACTAAAAAAAACTAAAAAAGGTAAAAACTAAAAGAACTAAAAAAGAAAAAAATAAATGACGAAACTCAAAGAGAAAGCGACCAGGACAAAAGGAATGTTCGATTAGCAATCAACAAAGCACCGGGACACAGGGAGTATAAATGACGACCAGGACATAAGTAAAAAAAAAAAACTATCTATATATATAAAAATAAGTTGTCTGTGGATCTGTGGATCGTGGATCAGGTGACGTCACCTGAAAAAACTGGATCAGGTGACGTCAAAACTGAAAAAACTAAAAAAAGGCAAAAACTACAAAAAAACTAAAAACTAATAAAAAAAATAAAAAAGCTAAAAAACTAAAAAAAAAAAACTAAAAAAAGGCAAAAACTACAAAAAAAACTAAAAACTAATAAAAAAGCTAAAAAACTAAAAAAACTAAAAAAAGGCAAAAACTACAAAAAAAACTAAAAACTAATAAAAAAAATAAAAAAGCTAAAAAACTAAAAAAACTAAAAAACTAAAAAAAGGTAAAAAACGAAAAAAACTAAAAACTAAAAAAAACTAAAACAAAAGGAAAAAACTGAAAAATAAGCTAAAATAAAGGTAAAAACCAATAAAAAACTAAAAAAAAAACTGAAAAAACTAAAAAAAGGCAAAAACTACAAAAAAAAACTAAAAACTAATAAAAAAAGTAAAAAAGCTAAAAAACTAAAAAAACTAAAAAAACTAAAAAAAGGTAAAAAACTAAAAAAAATAAAAAATAAAAAAAAATAAAAAAAAGGAAAAAACTGAAAAATAAGCTAAAATAAAGGTAAAAACCAATAAAAAACTAAAAAGAAAAAAAGGAAAAAACTAAAAAAAATTTTCATCTAAAAAACTAAAAAAAACTAAAAAAGGTAAAAACTAAAAGAACTAAAAAAGAAAAAAATAAATGACGAAACTCAAAGAGAAAGCGACCAGGACAAAAGGAATGTTCGATTAGCAATCAACAAAGCACCGGGACACAGGGAGTATAAATGACGACCAGGACATAAGTAAAAAAAAAAAACTATCTATATATATAAAAATAAGTTGTCTGTGGATCTGTGGATCGTGGATCAGGTGACGTCACCTGAAAAAACTGGATCAGGTGACGTCAAAACTGAAAAAACTAAAAAAAGGCAAAAACTACAAAAAAACTAAAAACTAATAAAAAAAATAAAAAAGCTAAAAAACTAAAAAAACTAATATATATATATATATATATATATATATATATATATATATATATTATATATATAAAAATAAGTTGTCTGTCTGTGGATCTGTGGATCAGGTGACGTCATGTTTCTGTGTCGGCTGACGTCATGAAATTAGTTGTCAGGTGACGTCATGTTTCTGTGTCGGCTGACGTCATGAAATTAGTTGCCGTCATTTTTGCTTTGACGGTGACGTCATTCAAGTTATATAAAACATATGTTCACGTAGAAATCTATTAATGTTTAAGTTTACAATGACTGATGAAGATGCTCAAAGAGTCTATGCCAAAAAACTTGCTGCTGATAGAGAAAGTCAGAAAAGAAAGCGTGCCGAGGAACTACCAGAGCAACGCGAAAGCAGACTTGCTGCTAAAAGAGAAAGTGAAAAAAGAAGGCGTGCCGAGGAATCAAAAGAACAGCAGGGAAACAGGCTTGAGGCTGATAGAGAAAGAAAGAACAGAAAGCATGCCGAGGAACTACCAGAGCAACGCGGAAGCAGACTTGCTGCTAAAAGAGAATGTGAAAAAAGAAGGCGTGCCGAGGAATTACAAGAACAGCAAGAAATCAGGCTTGCTGCTGATAGAGAAAGTAAGAAAAGAAAGCGTGCCGAGGAATCACAAGAACAGCAAGAAATCAGGCTTGCTGCTGATAGAGAAAGTAAGAAAAGAAAGCGTGCCGAGGAATCAGAGCAACCTGAAAGTTATCGCCTGGCATTCAGGTACAACCCAGTCGATGATTATAGCTTGAGTAGATGTGTTCAAATCGGGACAATGTCTAAAATTTGTCCCTATTGCAAGGCCTTGAAATTCAATGGTGAAACAATGGGAATGTGTTGCGCCTCAGGAAAAGTTAAACTTCCTCTATTGGCTGCACCACCAGAGCCATTGAAGACTTTCCTTACTGGAACTACGTCAGAATCTAAGCGTTTTTTGTCAAAAATCAGACAATACAACTCATGTTTCCAAATGACGTCGTTTGGAGCCCAAATCGAAAATCCAGATCAATTTATGTCTACTTTCAAAGTAAAAGGGCAAATTTATCATAAAGCAGGGTCCCTTCTACCATTCTCAGGCGAGAATCATAAATTTTTACAATTGTACTTCATCAGTGAAAGAAATTCTGAATAGAATGCACGTTGCGAAATTTCTCCCAACGTTGAAAGGACAATCGTTTCCCAATTGCAACATCTTTTCCACGAAAATAATAATTATCCATCTGAATTTTTAAATTCCATAGATCCTTCAGGGTTTCCACCACACGTGCTACAACTAAAAATAGGCGTACCAATAATACTTTTAAGAAATATCAGACCCACCAAAGCTTTGCAATGGCACGCGACTTGCCGTAAAAAAAACAATGGAAAACCTAATAGAGGCCACAATCTTGACAGGGCCTTATGAGGGTGAGGCTGTTCTTATTCCTCGCATTCCCATGATTCCAACGGATCTGCTTTTTCAATTTAAAAGATTGCAATTCCCAATTCGATTAGCATTTGCAACCACCATCAACAAAGCTCAAGGGCAATCACTAGAAAAATTCGGTATAGATCTTAATACAGATTGCTTTACCAATGTACAATTGTATGTTGCATCTTTGAGGGTCGGTAAACCTGACAATCTATTTATACGCACAGACAATGGGACAGCGAAGACTGTTGTATATTCACAAGTTTTACGTAGTTAATTTGTATTGTATCTATCTATCTATCTATCTATATAAAAACGAGTTGTGTGTATGCATGTTTGTTTGTTTGTAAAAAGAGCGTTTGCATATGACGTCATTATTAGTACATACGGCTTTGTATATGGACAGACAATGGGAAAGCCAAGAATGTTGTATATTCGCAATTTTTACGTAGTTTGAAACACATATATAAATCTATCTATATTCACAGGTGGGACACAGGGACACAACTACAATGGCGCGTAACTAATATGGCGCGTAACGACTTACGCGCGCGGGGGGGCTTGGGGGGGCGCGAAGCGCCCCACCATCTAGGTGTTGGGGTGGCGCGAAGCGCCACCCCAACAGCTAGTATATATATATATATATACATACATATATACATATCAAAAGTATTACTGTCATGTAGTTTTGAGAAGCTTAGTTGGTCTTCATTCTTGATATCGTTGAAACCATCATTCGTACCAACACATATATTAGTCTCTTTTAGGTCATTTCTCGTGCATTATCCATTCTTGATGCCCTTTATTTTTTCATATTCCTTTATTTTCCTTATATACTCTGCTTTATTTTGCAGAAATTCTTTTATCTTCAAATCGATATATTTTTCAAGATAAGCTTGTGCTTCTTTTACATCTGGCATTGATAGTATTTCAAATATCTCTTCGGAATCTAGCATTGCTGACAAAATTTCTTCAACACCATATGGGGAGAAGTCATATTCAAAAAAACTCAAGGGAAACATAAATGTAAGTACTTTTGCAGTCTCTCCACTGCATTTTGGAAGTACTGACATTTCCACTTTTATTCTCCCTTCGGTGTTTACAGGTAGAGTCTTATCTTTACGAGTCTTCTTCTTTGTAATACATTTTTTCCTCCTTTTGTTATCATCCTTTTCTTTCTCGTCTTCATTCTTCTTATTCTTCATTTTCTCATCTAGTGTAAAATCCCAGAGAACGAGCAATTCTTGAAGATCGCTCATTTCTAGCCCCACTCTTTGTGCCACTGGTTTGACTTTCTCAACAGCCTTGTCCATTGCCTTTCTGTAAAAGGCATATGTATTTTTTTCCAAGTCTGTTTGGGATTCTATTTTATTTTTTAATAGACTACCGGAACGTATTGTCGATTGGCGTTTTCTCATGAAATTTGTAGGTTTTTTGCGAGCATCTTTACTGCCGTTTGTTGTTTAAATCATGGGAACAAGTAGTCCAAAGCTTTGGAAATTTTTAGAGTAACCAGATCGCCAAAAATTTAACGAAAGACAATCATCCAAGCAATGCACTGTGTTGCATTGACTTTAATGCAAAATTATTTTGCTCTTTTTATTATTATTTCCAAGCTTCGATGTAGTGCTAAAAAAAATATAGTTTAAAAGAAATCTCTGGACTATTCAATAACGTCACAATTTTTCTTTTCTACGATGGGAGAATCTTAAACAGTTCATTCAAGATGGTCAACACCAAAAACGTACTTTTTTTTAGAAATATGTCGTCTTTTGCCCTTCTTGCATTCATCCCTTTTATGCAATCAAGCTTTAACCCTTTTATATATTTTCGGTCACCCCAGGGAGAGGATAAATGACAGTCAGCCCCTTTTTGATACTTGCCATGTTCCCATGTAATTACAACAACACAATGTTATCTTCCATAAATAAGAAAGTGTTGGTGACGAATTATACGTCCTCAGTGTGTACCACTATTTAATTGTATGTAAATTATGTAAATAGGTGGATTTTTAAGTGTAAAAATTAATCGGACCCTGTTATATTAATCTTCGTCTTATTGAAAGCAAAGGCTTGAAAAAATAAATATATAAAAATATTATAAATAAAATAAAAATATAAACAAAATATATAAAAATACTAGCTGTTGGTGTGGCACTTCGCGCCACACAAACAGTTAGTTGGTTGGGTACTTCGCGCGCCCCCAGCCCCCCCGCGCGCGTAAGTCGTTACGCACCATGTTAGTTACGCGCCATTGTAGTTATGTCCCTGTGTCCCACCTCTTGAACTACCGACTCTTGAACATGCAACATATAATTGTCCATGGGAAAACAATACGTATTCAGATCTATACCGCATTTTTCTAATGATTGCCCTTGAGCTTTGTTGATAGTGATTGCTAATCGATGTTCACTGTGTCCCCGTCCTCATTTATACATCCCCCCTGTGCCCTTCCGGCGTCCCCGTTGTAGTTGTGTCCCTGTGTCCTGGTCGTCATTTATATTCCCTGTGTCTTGGTCATCATTTGTGTCCTGGTGTCTCGATCTGTAATTTCTCTTTGAGTGTCCCGGTCGTCACTTATATTCCATGTGTCCTGGTCGTCATTTGTGTCCCTGTCTGTAATTTCTCTTTGAGTGTCCCGGTCGTCATTTATATTCTTTGTGTCCCGGTCTGTAACGTCATAAATTCTTCAATGGCTCTGGTGATGCAGTCAGTTGAGGAAGTATAACTTTTCCTGAGGCGCAACACATTCCCATTGTTTCACCATTAAATTTCAAGGCCTTGCCATAGGGACAAATTTTAGACATAGTCCCGATTTAAACACATCTACTCAAGCTATAATCATCGCCTGGGCTGTACCTGAATGCCAGGCAATAATTCTGACGTTGCTCTTGTGATTATTCGGCACGCTTTCTTCTGGCATTATCTTTTTGAGCCGCAAGCCTGTTTTCACGTTGTTCTTGTGATTCCTCGGCACGCTTTCTTTTGGCATTATCTCTTTGAGCCGCAAGCCTGTTTTCACGTTGTTCTTGTGATTCCTCGGCATGATTTTTTTGGTAATTTCTCTTTGAGACGCAAGCCTGTTTTCACGTTGTTCTTGTGATTCCTCGGCACGCTTTCTTTTCTTACTTTCTCTTTTAGCCACACGCCTTCTGGCATTAACTCTTTGAGCCGCTTCCTCGGCTGTTTCTTCTGCCATTGTAGGATTTATTCTAAAATTTCGCTTTGAATTAACTCTCTGAGCAGCTTCCTTTGCTGTTTCTTCTGCCATTGTAGGATTTATCCTAAAATTTCTCTTTGAATCGCCCCCTTATATACTTACAATGACGTTATATACAAAGCATTATGTACTTATAATGACGGCATATGCGTACAAACAAACAAACATACAACTTATTTTTATATATATAGATATTTGTTAGCTTTTCACAAATATAACAAAGCTTGTTAGCTTTGTCGTCTTTATGGAGTGTTTTTAGTACGTCAGATAAAAGAGCTTGTCGATCAGTTTTCTTTCGGTAATTCAGTTTTCCTACTGGGCTTACCTCTGTGGGCCAAAAACTGGCGTATGGTTTCTATATATGGGGTTGTTGATAGGTTTGTTGTTGTCACGGAGCGTAGATTGCGGCTTGAACAGAATTTGGATACTTCAAACAATATATTTATTGACTTTTTAAGATTGTTTTTTCCTATTGATGTAACTTTTTTTCTTTTCCTTGCGGCCCAAAAGAAAGGGCCAAATTAGGAATGTCCAACTTACATTAACGAAGGCGTGTCGAGAAACCACCAGAGCAACGCGAAACCAGGCTTACAGCTTTACGTCACAGGGCCTTCCGAGGGTGAGGCTGTTCTTATTCCTTGCTTAATCATTGCTCAAGGGCAATCATTAGAAAAATGCGGTATAGATCTTATTACGGATTATTTTTCCAATGGACAATTATATGTTGCATGTCCAAGAGTCGGTAAACCGGATAATCTGTTCATGTGCACAGACAATGAGACCGCGATGAATGTTGCATATCGATAAGTTTTACGCAGTTAAAAATTAGCACATTCCATACATGTTGCTTTAGGGGGGGGGGTAGGCTTGCGGCTCAGAGAGGAATTAGCGAAAGAAAGTGTGTCGATGTATTACAAGAGAACGTGAAACCAGGCTTGCGGCTGAAAGAGAAAGTAAAAATTCGCTGGATCTCCCAGGGTTTCCACCACAGGTGCTACAACTAAAAATAGGCGTAACAATAATCATGTTGCGAAATATTAGCCGACCAAAGTTTTGCAACAGCACGCGACTTGCCGTTAAAAAGAACAATGGAAAACGTAATAGAGGCAACAATCTTGACAGGGCCTTCCAAGGGTAAGGCTGTTTTTATTCCTCGCATTCCCATGATTCCAACGGATCTGACTTTTCAATTTAAAAGATTGCAATTCCCAATTCGGTTAGCATTTGCCATCACCATCAACAAAGCTCAAGGGCAATCATTAGAAAAATGCGGTATAGATCTTAATACGGATTGTTTTCCCATGGACAATTATATGTTGCATGCTCAAGAGTCGGTAAACCGGACAATCAATTTATATGCACAGACAATGGGACTATTTTGAACAAAATGATTATCTCAAAATTTCGATCGGCTTCATTTAGAGAAAAAAGGGCTTGGGGGAAGGGGGCACTGATTGCCCTCCAACGACTTTTTACTCTTAAAGATGACGATGAAAATTTCCATTTTGAATCGAATGAACCCGGTCCAAAGTTTATGGAACCACCCTTCTATAAAAACTTCATATGTTAATAACGGACAACTAGCATACAGCCCTTACCTCGGAAGCTGAGAGGGGGGGGTTGTCAACCCAAAGACAGAGTTATTTGGTCTTTAGACTATTTTGAATAGAATGGCTTTCTAAAAAAATTTATAGAATGCACTCGAGGGAAAAATATTGGGGGGGGGGGGGTTACCTTCCGGTAACTTTTTATTTTAAATTTCCAATCGAATAAGCCTCCTCCACAGTTTATACAACCACTCATTCCATAAAAATCTTAAATTTTAACAATAAAGAACTTGAATAATTAAACAGCTCTTGTCCCGTGCGTTTGTAAGCCCTTGAGGCATAGTTATTTGACCTTTGAACTATTTTGAACAAAGTGACTTAAAACGATGACTCAGAATCTCAGAACGATAATCGGTTGAATCTGGGGAAAAGAGGAGGGCCGGGATATAGTTGCCCTGCGATCACCTTTGACTCTCAAAGAGGGCACTGGAAATTCCGATTTCAAATCAAATGAGCTCCCTCCAAAGCTTGTACGAACAACCCTTCAATTTGAAGTGTCTTGGGGAAAAACATAGATAAATAACTCTGAAGTATTACTTCAGAGTTCAAAGTGAACACATCTAAAATAGGATATCATATAAACTAATTTATCAAGTGAACTAATTTATCATTTAGTAAAGACAATTGGCTTGGGATTAGCGACGTACAATCCTTTCATATGTTTATTAGTTAATTCAGTAATCTTGAGTGATTATTGAATTTTCACAGGAAATGAAATAACAGATTATAATATTATTGGATACTCTTGTGCATTTAACTAAGGTGCTGTAACATCTTTTCATTATTTATTTATAATTCTACAACGCCTTCCATATTCAGATTTCTTAAGGTGCGTCGGTTTTGAGAGAGCAATTTAAGCGCATTAAGGCGGTGATTAAGTGAACTGATGGAACTCAAAAATCCCATGTTAAAATTGAAAATTTATATTTAAAAAGTACTGAAGTATTTATTGACGGAAGATACCGCTTTTAATATCAGGCCATAGCTTCTTGAAGATGCTACAAAATGTTTGCCATGATTTTGCTCTATTTCCTCTAATTGCTTAGAAACCTAAGAAAATGTCTCGCTCTTTTTCATAAGTGATCTCTATGAAGGATATTGCTTTTAGAACAAAACCGCTGAGAGGTAGGAGCTCCCTCGCGTCATTTAAAAGAAGAGTAAAAATCATTTATTGGGAAAGACTAGCTAAATAATGATCAATAAAAAAAAATTTACATAAAGTTTGAAATATAAGTAGACAAAAATAAAGTTAATTTTTTTTGTATAATGATGAGGCGGTTTCCCCTGGGGCAAAGGGCAGGAGGATAACTGGTAGCTGTGTTGGATAAATGAGATATAAGGTTGTTTCGGAGAGTAGGAGCAGTTACCACGCTGCGTATTATGTTTAAAAGGTACCGATTGAGGATCTCGGCGTCCAGGAGTGGACTGAGTACTCTTGTTATGTGTAATTTATTTTTTGAATTGATAATAAGTCCAATTGAACTTAAACTTGACTATTGGCAATGCTGCCACTGACAACTCAGGACTTGGCTTCTTCTTTCACTAAGCTACGGCTTGGCTCATTTCTCACCGAATCTGTCTATCTGTAGCTTGGTAGCTTGTTTTTGCGCCATTAAGCTAAAGTTGTGTATATATTATATCCCTGTAAACAAGCAATAATTGACTATGCATCTATTTATTTTTCCTCGAAAATGGCTCCATATTTAAAAAAAAATGGTATCCTGGCATTTTATGGCCTGAAAAAGCGATCTAGATAGGTCTCGAGTATTATCCTTAATTTTGTAAAAAATTCAAATGAGTGACACCCTATTGAGCCCATTTTAGAAAAATAAGCAATATCATTTCCACCCCAAAAGTGGTGGTACCATTTTTGTACCTATGACACGTGCAAAATTACACAAGATAACGATCTACTTCGCAGAAAATTACAATTGAATAAGGAATGTGTTATCTTAGTCTTAATAACTCAAGTAACAACTTCTTCCAAAGTTTGTTCAAACGATGTATCATTTTTAACAAATGTAAATTTTGTTTTTTGGATTGCATATTCCTGTTTAAAATACAGTTCATAAAAAGGTTGATAAATTGTTCAAGACAGCAACGAGTTTTATACAAGGTATGAAGTCATTGAAATGCTATGATGTGATTTCTAATATGACGATAATTACGGCTGTAACATGTATCTTTTTGTTGTTGTTCCTCTTCAAATGCATTTAGTGTCGTTATTTTGCTTTCCTTAAACTTTATTGTGGGATGATTTATCTTTCAAATTTAGAAATTGTTCCTATTGGCCTCGATTTTAGTGGACTACTTGTGGCTTCTTGTTGTTTATAGCTCTTATATTTAAGGTTTCTAGGCGTTTCTGACAAAAATAAAATATCCATAATCATATAAAAATTCCTATATCCATAATGCTTACATTATGGCCTTCTTTAACAACTTGCTCTGCACGATATTTTTTGTACTTTAGAAAAGGTTCTTATTCTATTTAAATGGACCTTGTGTTTCATGAGTCGTTGAGAAAGAATTCGAACAAAGAGTCCTAGTAAAGAACACGGTGTTTAGGAAGGGGTAGCTCGGCTCAGATACCGAATAATTTCTGTTATTTTTAAGGTTCAATGTTGCTCCTTGTTTCTGATTGAATGAATAGAATTTTTTGTTTATTTCCTGGTATTTTTTTCAAATAATACCAGGAAATCCACCGCCTCTCCAATGGAAACTCCCTCCCACAAAAAATTCCTCCATGAAAATTGTTTCCTGAACAATTCCACTTGAAAAATTCTCCGTAGCCTATTTTCATTTGAAATAGACTTGTTTTTATTTAATTTCGCTTTGTTTTCCAATCACAACGGAAACTACTCTTTGTTAAAATTCTTCCTGGAATTATCTCCCTCCCTCAATAGAAAATTTCTCCACGGAGAATTTAACCCATGATAACCCCTTCATCCTCCTAGTCCTACCCCCAGATAAATTCCGAAAACGATTCCGACCCCACTTAAACTTTGCACTGGAACATCTGCATATGTGAGAATTGAGTCGCAAATGAGAAGGCAAGAAAAAAAACTCGTGCGAAATTTCCTCGTGGAGTTCAATTCCAGAAGCTCCACTATCTGTGAAAATGTTTTCCGTTGAAAATACCCCTCCGAGCACACACACACACAGAAATTCCTCCTTCTTTCGAAAAATGTATGAATACTCCCCAATAATAAGTACTATGTACAAATAACGGGCAAATTTGAAGACTTACAGTCCTTTCCTCAGGGGCTGTTAGGGGTCATGTCATCCCCAGTAGCATGGTTATTGAAAATTAAAACTTTTCTGAATAAAAAGGCTGTTTCAAAATTTTTATTGCATGGTTTTGGGGAAGAAAGGGATCGGGAAGGGGCTAGTGGCCCTCAAATCTCTTTGGAAACTGTTTAGTTTTTGTTAAAACAAACCTTTTCTTGATCTGAGAGGACTAATGGTTTAATACGATCAATCTTGCGAGAAAAAATAATAATAATAAGGAAACATTTTTTATTATTATTCTTACTTCTGGCAAAAAAAAATTCCGAAAAATTTCAGATGGGAGCGTGAAAACACCAAAGTATGGTTCTCTGGTGTGCCAGATCTAATGGTGCAATTTTCATAAAGATTCCTTGACTTTTTAGGGGCATTTTCTACCGTATTTGAAAATCAGATAAATTGTCTTAGGTTACTAGTCTCTGAAGGGTAACATTAAATTTGATGAACTTTATATATTTGGAATCAGCATAAGAAGCAAATTCTTTTTATGGATCTACTGTAATCAAAATTCCATGTTTTAGAGTTCTGGTTACTACTGAGCCGAGTCATTCCTTACTCACAGTCCGTAACCGTAAACTGTTTGCTTCGAATTTAATTTTTACCTTTGCTTATGCATGATAACCAATCCACGTCCCCTTTGAGTGAGATTTTGTTTTTACCATGTTTCACAAAGTGCTTCCGTATACTAACCAGTCCATGTCTTTTACCGTCTTTTAAAATCTTTGACCGTAACTTATTTTGACAGAACATTCCCATTTGCACAATATAATGTATTGCTCACCTGCAGTGTCTTTTAAGTCAAATTGAAACACTGGTTTTTATTACCTCGAGTCATTATACCTGGATTTAGGGAAAACCTATTGAAAATAAATTTTCAACCGTTCAAGAGTTTCCAGTACTAAGTCATAGTAACATATTCCAGTAGGATAAAATAGATCGACGAAAGCTTTTTTTTAGCTAATTAGAAAAAAAGATACAAGTCAAATTGTCCTTCTCAAAACCATCTACACGTTCATGTTAAAATCATTAAGCTTGTATGTACCGTTTTCTTATAAAAATTGAAATAGAGTTTCCATGAAAAGGCTTAATTGAGAAAGCCCAGTAAAAAGAAAAAACAGGTCGATTGTCGTTATACTAACTAAAAATATTTAACATGGAAGAGATAGATAGGTGTTATTTTACACCATTCCCACTAAAAAAATCAACAGACAGGTTTCGTTAGGATAACCTGCCTCGGAAGATCGTTCCGAGTGAAGGTGCAGTGCTCACACAGCTATTATCTTAAGCAGTCGCTACGGCCCATATAGGGTGAGTGATATTGTAGGCAATTATTCAGTTACTTCATTTCGAACGATCTAAGGCTTTTAGATGTAGATCTAGGATGGACAAGAATCATGCAATCCAATGCACAAAAACAAGGGCACTTTCCTCATAGGTATAATCTTTGAAACAGGGGGGTTATGTCACATCTTATTAAAACTTTTGAAAGATCGCTTTTTTTTAAATTGGACCCCTTTAGTCATTAGCTTTAGATTATGAGCAACTGTTTGATTCAGGTGGTAGAAGAGCTTTAGCAAAGGTTCATCTTTGTATCGTATACAAGATAAAAAAAAAACATTAAAATGGTTGGTTTTATGTGTGAAAATGCCCTCCAATCACTTTTGACTCTTAATTCTTTTCTTTTTTCCTTGCCTTTCCATTTCTTTTTCCTTACTTTTCTTTTCCTTTTTCCTTACGTTTTCTTTCTTCCTTTTTTTCTCACTTTTCCTTTTCTTTTTCCTGTTCTCGTCCTTCTCTTTTTTCCTTACTTTTTTTCTATATAAGATTAGGTATCATTGATATTTCAATAAAGATGGACTACCTTGCAGAATGGTTTCGTAGGCCTTGGGAAAACATTGTTGACTTTACCTTTGATTGATGGAATCAGGCGTATCTCATTTTAGAAGTTTTTTCAAAGATAATTACACGCAGGGAAAAGCAAATTGCTTTTTCTTAGTGGGAGCAGAAAAAAGACAAACCACAGAGAATCGGGTAGCGAACTCAGTCAAATATGGTACTATATCCCAGAGAAGCAACTTTTCAAAAGACGCTTCTGTTACATTATCTCGTGCATATAATTATTTATTTTGATATTTCAGTTACTATGGGCTAGAGCTCGTTCTTTACTATAATAGAATTCGTTCTTTACAATAAAAATTCCATGAAAGCTTCAACAAAATACCCATAGCAATTCTTGAAGTCCATTCCGGTTGCTTTCCGTTATTCCCATAAATTTGTTTTTACTATAAGGAGCAACTCAATAGTAACCAAAACTCTAAAAAAACGCAATTTTGACAGCAATTGTTATATCACAAGAATTGGCTATATATGCTGATGCCAAATATATGAAATTCAATGAATTTATTGTTATCTATCAAAAGTTACGAGTCAAATAAAATCCGCCTGATTTTCGAACCAGGGAGGAAACACCCTCAAAATGTCAAGCGATTCTAATGAAATTCACACCACCAGATTCAGCATATCAGAGAACCTTTTCTGTTGAGGGCTCAAGCTCCAATCCATAAAAATGTGGAATCTTTTATTTTATGCGGTTCGCTCTTTACTATTCCAACAAAGAAAACACGGCCCAAAGTAAAGAGCTGGCTGCTAAAGAAAAATTGTAATTTGTAGCAGATTCAGGAATGGTAATTAATATCTCGATTAGTTTTAACAATAACATGTTATTCCAAAAAAATATTGATAGGAATTTTTTTGAGAAATCTATACTAGAGAGGCTTCCAAAATTGTGTACGTCAGTTACATGTTAATAACACTGTATTAAAATGACATGGTAACAATCGAATTTCATCTTGTGTGTGACAAATCCCACTGCACTAGTTTTTTTTCTTGTCAAAAAAGCTTGTGTGTTATAAATACTTATATTATTAAAAATTTTATGTGCCAGTGTGCAAATTTAAGCCAATTTCAAAAATGAATATAAATTACCATAAATTGGTGTGGTATCGTTATCTTTCTGACCTTCAAAAGTCTATAGTTTCAATTCATATTTACTGAACTAACAATATAGTATCATAGAATTTATATTAAGTTTATTACAATACTCTTAACTTAAATATTGCTCAAACTTAAAAAAATTCATTTTTTCGATACTATATCTATATCAATCAATTTAGTTTTATTAAAAGATTTCTGAAGCGAAGAAATCGATCGGCTAAACTTAACTTAAAAATTTGATACATATACATACATTTGATACATATTCATATAAAAATACATAATTTGATACATATTCATATACATACACATACATTTGATACATATTCTCTGGAAAGATAGAATGCTACTTTGAAAAACCGCTTATATCAATATTCTTTAAATTCTTAACTAGTCTTCCAAACAGTACAGGTTAAAATAAGCAATTTTTCCTTTAAAAAAAGTTTTTTATATCAAGGTGCAGAAGTGGAGATAAGGCAAAGTCCGGATGAATAAATTCATAGCCCTCACTTACAACATATGTTTATTGTAGGTTATTTTAGTTTTTTTAGCTTTCAAATTTAGTTTACACTGGGTTAGTCTAATGTATTTTTAAGTTTAATGTCGGAAAAAAAATTACATAATGCATAAAAAAAATCCAAAAGACCTCAAATCCAAAAAAAGCAAAGCCATCGGAGAAAGGCTGGCAGAACATTGATGTCAAATAATTCGTCCAAAGCCCCCAAATTATTAACTAGACACACTTTTGTTGCTACTGTAAAAATAATCAATAAATAATAAATAATGATAAATGAATTAAAATCAAGTAGTACAGGGCATCAAGCCATGGCTGATTGTAGAACAAGCCAAAACAGACAGTCCGAGTGGAGGAGAGGCAAATATGGCATAAGCCCTTTTTAGGATTGTATACAAATGATGTCATTTCACTTTTTGATAGATAAGTCTATTTACTATTACAGAATAGTATATTTATTTAAAGCTATTTAAACTATATATCAGTAAACTATGAACACCTCGCAAATAATAAACAATTTTTTGCTGGAGGTTTCTTATCCCTTAATTAAAATTATTTGTTTTGAAAGAAATAAAATAGCGTTTTGTATAATAAATTATACAAATAAATAAATTACAAATAAATTGCTGCATCGTTATTCGCAGATTTTACTAAAATTTATTTATTTTTATCATTAGAGTATAGACGAAAGCTTTAGAATTTCTGTCATTGCAGTTTGAGGATAAAGAAATTTTACTGTCTGGATTATCATTTTAGAATCAATAAAAATCAATAATCCTTCTTATTAATCTGCTATTAATGAAAATGACATTTCAGCAGAATTTTTCAAAAAATTTTGAATTTTTTAAACTAATTATATTGTTACTAAATTAATTATTGCAATATTAGCAATTTTTGCAGTTTTATTTTCTTCTGTCAATTTCTTATCGAATGTTACTGGCAAGTTATTAACCAAACTAAAGTTAACACTTACAATTGACATGAAAAGAAGAATTTGCCTTGATTCTTTGAAGCAAAAAAAAAGTTTTTGAATTAAGAACTTTCCCTTTTGACAAAATATAAAATATGAAAGGGGTAAACCACTGAAAGAGGGTTGGAATATTACTTCTGAACAACTAACAATTCGTCTATATTCGTCAATAAATTTTGACATATATTGTTCAAGACCCCTCTCCCGTTCAGGGGTATGGCCAGAGATTGACCTATACGAGGCCAAATCCAAAATTTCATTCTGAAGAATGGCATTGTCTCACATTTGAGCAGTTGTGTTTCGTCTCTGTGATGAGACATATTAATTCAGCGTGACGGAAGCAAAAACGTCTCATGCAGGACTGAAACCTGTTACCATGGGATTAAGGCCTAATCTGTCTGAGCTAGCTACGCTAGTCATTTGGTATTACATCTTATTTGTTTTAATAAAAATCAAACTTATCAGTATTATCGGCTATTTTATAAAATATCTATTAATATGGATACAGGAGGAGCATATTTTTATGCGACAGAAGTTGCATTTTAACTTTAACCGTAATCAGCTTAAGGAGTATACAATTTTCATTCCCTTCAAAAAATTGGAATAGTGAATGTAAAGATGGCAATTAAAATTTCCATTCCAAACACTGCGTCAGATATGACATTATAAAAAACTTAACGAAAAACCAACTTCACACTTAGCAGGAAGCAAAACTTTATACTTTATAACTTTACAAGAGGCGAAAGCAAAATTTGAGTGTTTTGCAATCTGCTTTCGAGGATTAATGAGAAGAAATTCGTAGAGATTACATGATTGGAACTGTTTAAAAATCTGCTCAAAGATTCAGAAAACGAAAAATCGCAGAAAAAGATCATTTTATATAGTTAGACTTACATTTTGTAGAATAACAATCCAGAATTTTAGATGAAACTTCGCCTCCCCTACATGAGTTGGTATCTCTGAACTCTTGAAGTGAAAAATACCAACAAGCTCAATGTCACCCATATGCTTTCAAGAAAATTTCCATTTGAAAGAAAAATGCATATTTTGTTTCTTTTGCTTTATTGATTATCAATTACTTAACTTGAATATAACAGCTAGCTCCAAAACTAACAGAATAACTATTCAATTTACAAAGGAGACTCAGTCATCCCAATACCAAGGGGTAGCACTAAGCCCCCACTCCCTTATCCATAATGGGATAAAAATATTTTAGGTTACCCAGAATTGTAGAGGTCTTGATTTCTTATATGACAGGTTCATCCCATGGACCATATATATTAGTCTTAAATTTCTGACATTTCACATACAAATAAGGCAGAACAAGATTAAGTAAAACAAAGGCAACAACTCCTAGAATAAACAATTCGGAGTCAGCATAATATAGACAAATCAGAGATACAAAAATTAACATACCACCAACAAATTCTGAATAATTCGACAAAGCATATATATGAGGAAAAATGGCAAAACAAGTAATGGCAACTGTCAAAAGTAAAAACACATGATAGTGACTGGGAAGCCTAGAAGCTAAGCAAATCGCAGCACAAAGGGAGGTACTTAAAGATATCTGCTTTGATGCAACAACATAAGATTTACCATAATCAATAGAAAATAAATGTAATAGAAACAGGAGACTACAGATGGCGTAAATACTGTCGGTACTAGTTGACTCAGTCAAAGTTTTTAAAACCGGAGATAATGCAAAAGATATGCCTAAATATATAATACTATCTCTTACTGATATTGATGAGCTATTTTCAACAAATGATAAAATTGGCAATGTAAAATATATGGCAGCAGACACCATTGATATGTTAATTAACGAAATTGCACCGTTTTCCAGCAAGAAATATACGGATAAAAATATAAATACCATTGATAGGTATGTGGTGATTCTAAGCGATCCAGTAATGCTTTGTTTGAATGAAATTGGACTAAGATTGATGTTTGTCCTAAGCTCCTGTAGAAATGTATTGTCAGTATAATTATCTGCAACACCAAAATCTTCGTAGAGGACTTTCCTCCAAACAGTTTTGGACACACCGGTGCTCTTTTCTGTCACTTCACCAGTCATTTTTTATGCTTATCGTTAAGTGGGCGGCACCTTATCCACATACAACTATTCCTGCAATATGCATTTTCTTTGTGAGAGTATTGGCCAAACCTGAAAACAAAAATTAATAAATAAAAGAAGATAGGCAACAGGTACAAAAGACAAAACACCAAAGATATTTAAAGGAAAGACACACATACCAAGTAATCAAATTTTTTTTTTTTATTTACAACTTTTCTAAGGAAGAATCTCAGCAAAAACTAAAAATGTGTTCCATTGTCACTTGTGCAAGATTAAATAAAAAAAACAAGTTTTTTCAACTGAAAGTAAGGAGTGACATCAAAACTTAAAACGCACAGAAATTACTTCGTATATGAAAGAGGCTGCTTCCTCATCAACGCCCCGCTCTTTACGCTAAAGTTTGACTCTTTCTCTCAATTCTTCTTTCTAAAACATTAAAAAACTTTAGCGTAAAGAGCGGGGCGTTGATGAGGAAGCAGCCTCTTTCATATACGAAGTAATTTCTGTGCTTTTTAAGTTTTGATGTCACTCCTTACTTTCAGTTGAAAAAACTTGTTTTTTTTATTTAATTTCTGAACGTTTTTGAATCAATGCATGTTTTGATTTTGGCTCTCCGCAGAGGAATAATCAAAACGAAATTTGCATATTTTTTTTTTTGGCTCAATGGCTTTCTCATAACTTTGATCGAATGATTTTGAGAAAAAAAGAGCGGGGGACGAAGCCTAGTTGCCCCCCAATTTTTTGGTTAATTAAAAAGGCAACTAGAACTTTTAATTTTTTACGAATCTTTTTATTGGTAAAAGATTTACGTAACTTATAAATTAGCTTACGTAAAGAACTTTTGTATTCTCATGTTTTTATTACATATATGAGGGGATTCGCCCCATCGTCAGTACCTCGCTCTTTACACTAAAGCTTACATTTTATCCCAATTCATTAAGAATGGCCCCCTGAATCACAAAAGCCGTAGAATAAGTAGTTGAAATTACCGAAAATACTTTAGCGTAAAGAGCGAGGTATTAGAAGGAGGTGAGCCCCTCATATGGGTAATAATTTCTGTTTGTTTTAAGTTTTATTGCTGTTCCTTACTTCCAGCTGAAAAAGCTTTTTCACTTTTATTTTTTAATTGTTTTTTTTTTAATAATGCTAGTAAATCCTGCTCTCCCTTCATGGAAATTTTCTTCTCCCATTACAAATTCTCGAAGGAAAGTTCCCCCAGCATATCCCCCTCTTCTCAACCCCTCCCCCAAACCAAAAAAATCCTCCTGAAAACGCCTGTATACTTCCCAATAACCATTACTATATGTAAGCACAGGTCAAAGTTTGTAACTTGTTGCCCCTCCCACGGGGACTGTGGGGGAGTAAGTCGTCCCCAAAGACATAGTTATAAGGTTTTTCGACTACGCTGAATAAAATGGCTATCTCAGAATTTTGATCCGTTGACTTTGGGAAAATAATTAGCGTGGGAGGGGGCCTAGGTGCCCTCCAATTTTTTTGGTCACTTAAAAAGGGCACTAGAACTTTTCATTTCCGTTAGAATGAGCCCTCTTGCAACATTCTAGGACAACTGGGTCGATACGATCACCCCTGGGAAAAAAAAATAAAAAAAATAAAAAAAAAAAAAAATAAATAAACACTCATCCGTGATCTGCCTTCTGGCAAAAAATGCAAAATTCCACATTTTTGTAGATAGGAGCTCGAAACTTCTACAATAGGGTTCTCTGATACGCTGAATCTGATGGTGTGATTTTCGTTAAGATTCTATGACTTTTAGGGGGCGTTTCCCCCTATTTTCTAAAATAACGCAAATTTTCTCAGGCTCGTAACTTTTGATGGGTAAGACTAAACTTGATGAAACTTATATATTTAAAACCAGCATTAAAATGCGATTCTTTCTATGTAGCTATTGGTATCAAAATTCCATTTTTTAGAGTTTTGGTTACTATTGAGCCGGGACGCTCCTTACTACTGTTCGTTACCACGAACTGTTTGATTCTGGCTGAAGACTCTGAGGCCCAGTTGAGTTTTTTAAGCAAATTTTTCGGAAGTTTTCGGTTTTTTTTGAAAATTTCAGGTGGAATAAACCCGTGTTAGCTCACATGAAAAAGAAGTACTTTTATGTTTACAAAAACACTATATTTGTAAAATTTGTTAGTTTTTTGAATAATAAGTAGCAAAAAAATATCTTGTGAAGTTAGTTTTGTTTATTTTGTTGTTTTAACATATCTTCTTATGTATTAACCGTAACTGTTGGCAATTTATGTTTCATTTTAACCTCCAATTGCTCAGCTCAGCATCTCTGGAGATCGTAAAACCTGTTTCATTTAAAATTTCTCAGCAAATTCCTGATAATCACACATTATATACCAAGGGTTTAAAGTGCATTATTAAGTCACAATTTTCAACATTTATTTCAGAAGCGTCCTTAGGGGTCATGATTAGGGATACCCCTCCCTCAAGGGCAGAATTAAAATAATTATTATAAATTATCTAAATATACAAACTATAAGGCTGGAAAGCAGCATTCAATGTTCCTTTATAGTCTAATAAAAATCTGGTTCGACCTCAAACAAACTCTACAAATGATTCTTTTACTGACCGTCTAAAAAAAAAAAAAAATGCACTGAAAATGAAGAATCTAACACCCTCTATCTCCCACAACTTGGATTTTATTCTTCTTTTAGGGCGATGGCAAATTTCTTAATAGAAAGAATCCCGGCAGTTCAGAGTTCAGTAAGTAGTTGAGGGGTTTTATTTAACGTTCGTACATACATCAGAACATTAAAGGAGCCTAAACTGACGTTGAAGAGGGTGAGACAGTCTCTGAGACAAATTTGAGGTAAAAACAGTAAGCTTTTTTAAACTGTCATCGTCCATGAGTTCCAAAGGATTTTCGCTTTCCCGACTCTTTTTATGAAAACTCTGCTTTCTAAATAAAGGTGGGGGTGGTTGCAGAAAGCACATAAGTAGATTTGGGGTACAACAATTCGATTTACCTAAAACTGAGATTATCCCAGGGCAGAATAGGATTTCGCGTGTCAAATACCTAATATTTACTATTTTGCATTTTTTTTTCTTCATTGATTCTTCCAACCACTTTCAATTCAAGCTTTTCTATTTTCAAATGAGGAATTCTAGTTTAAAACCATGATCTATTTAATCTGAAACAAAGTAATGCTCAGAGCTGTCATGAAATTTGATATGAGTGAATTAGGAGCGATAAGCGTAAGCGAATCACGTAAAAAGCGAAAACTGACACATGTGACTGCTTTTCAGGGGGAGGGGGAAGTTGTTTTCACAAGTCATGCCAAAATTTTTACAGAAATACAAGGTGGGCTGACTAGCACTTGCGATTTTTAGCCTCCAAAAAAATTATTCCCAAAGGAAAGTTCAAGTAACCTGATGAAACAATTTCACTTAAAGCCAACCTCTTATTTTGCTCGAGAAGAATGGTTTTCAAGAGGACTTATAAGAAGAAAAACAGCTATGGCGGTCGTAAAGCAGAGTTTCGTGAGACACTGATGGTTCATGGTCAAAAGTAAAAATGATCAAAGTTCTGAGTAAGTTCACGGCCGAGTTCTAAAAACGAATTTGGACCTATAAGCACTTGATACAAGTTGGATCTACAACTGTTGAAAATAGCGGAGGTAAAACACATAGACACAGTATGAGCAAGTTGCTCTAGACTGGTCTCAGTTCTGTACTACAATAAATAAATAAAAACAGGTATTTTAAATGAAAGTAAGGAGCAACATTAAAACTTAAAACGAACAGAAATTACTCCATATATGAAAGGGACTTTTCCTCAACGCCCCGCTCTTTACGCTAAAGTTTGACTCTTTGTCTTAACTCTATTTTTAGAACAGTAAGAACCTTTAGCGTAAAGAGCGGGGCGTTGAGGAGAAAAGCCACTTTCATATACGGAGTAATTTCTGTTCGTTTTAAGTTTTAATGTTGCTCCTTACTTTCATTTAAAAAAACTTGTTTTTTTATTTAATTTCTCGACGTTTTTTAATTAATACATGTTTTGATCTTGGCTCTCCGCATATAAATAATTAAAACTTAGGAATTAACTTACGTAACGAACTTCTATATTCGTATGTTTTTATTGCGTATATGAGGGGTTTCAACCCTCGTCGATACCACGCTCTTTACATTAAAGCTTAAATTTTTTCCCAATTCCTTAAGAATTACATCTAAAGAATCACAAAGGCCGTACGATAAATAGTTGAAATTACTAAGAATACTTTAACGTAAATAATGAGATATAACGAGGAGGTAAACCCCTCATATGCGTAATAATTTTTTTTCGTTTTAAGTTTTAATGCTGCTCCTTGCTTTCAGTAGAGGAAACTTTTCATATTTATTTTTTCTTTGTTTTTTCAAATAATGCTGGAAAACACTGCACCCCCTTCTGTGAAATTCTCTTCCTCCATGGGCAGTTTCTCCATGGAAATATCCTCCCACGTAACCCCCTCAACTCTCCCCCCTAAACCCAAAAAAATCCCCCTGAAAATGTCTGTACACTTCCCAGTAACCATTACTATATGTAAACACAGGTCAAAGTTTGTAACTTGCAGCCCCTCCCAAGGGGACTGCGGGGGAGTAAGTCATCCTTAAAGACATAGTTATTAGGTTTTTCGACTATGGGGAATAAAATGGCTATCTCAGAATTTTGATCCGGTGACTTTGGGGAAGAAATGAGCGTGGGAGGGGGCCTAGGTACCCTCCATTTTTTTGGTGACTTAAAAAGGGCACTAGAACTTTTAATTTCCGTTAGAAGGGTCCCTCTTGTGACATTCTAGGATCACTCAGCCGATACGATCGCCCCTGGAAAAAAAAAACAAAAAAACAAACAAATAAACACGCATCTGTCATCTGTCTGGCAAAAAATGCGAAATTCCACATTTTTGTAGATAGGAGCTTGAAACTTCTACAATAAGGTTCCCTAATACGCTGAATCTGATGGTGTGATTTTCGTTATGATTTTATTACTTTAGGGGTGTTTCCCCCGATTTTCTAAAATGAGGCAAATTTTCTCAGGCTCGTAACTTTTGATGGGTATAACTAATCTTGATGAAACTTATATATTTAAAATCAGCATTAAAATGCGACTCTTTTGATGTAACTATTGGTATCAAAATTCCATTTTTTAGAGTTTCGGTTACTATTGAGCCTGGTTGCTCCTTACAATAGTTCGTTACCACGAACTGTTTGAAAACTCACGAGCATAACATATAGATACGGTACACTAAATGAGCGAAAATTTGTATAAATCCGGACGTGTAGCAAAATAATTTGGCTTGAATTTAGTAGTAAATAGAATTTGTTATATAGCATTTAAGCCATAGACTTTTTCGCATTTTTTTTTCAACCATGGAAATTTTCAGTAAGTTTACTTCTGCAAGTGGAGTTAATGGAAACTAATATGTGTAACTTATTCTTGGGAAACTTATTCTTGTACCTTGTTGTTTTGATACAATGAATTATCAACATAACATTTGTTTTTGCCTTTTTAGCAGGATACTCCTAGCCTAGAAAAGACAGGGGTCCATAACATTAAACGTTTTCTACACATTTATACCAGTCATCTTGAGAAGGGGTACTTTATTTTTAAATTAATAGGAAGGAAGTCCATGGAGCAAAATAGGCTTAGTATCCCAAATGTAATGGTTTTGAAAATTTACTAAAAGTAGTGAGACTTGTACAGTAAAATGAAAAGATAAAGTGCGCAACACTAAAATTTAGTATAAAGAGTAGAGGGTAAGGAAAAGGCAGCTCCACTGAGAATCAGAATGACTTCCGTTTTCTGCTTAATTTTAATATTGCACTTTACTTTCATTTCAAAAAAAAGCAGTAGCAGGGGACCCTAAATAAAAGGATGGTTACTGCCCCCCGTCATCCAATTCCTTCGATCAAAACTTAGCTTTCACACAATAAGCCTTCAAGAAAAAAAGTTCATTTAGCAGTATTTGCTATTTGAATTGAATCAACATTGATTAGAGAAAATCTATTGTCTACAAACTAAGAGGGGAGCTTTTACCCTCTCACCCTAATGCTACATGCTTTATTCTAGTCAAAAAAATGATACCGCCAATTAATATATATATATATATATATATATATATATATATATATATATATATATATATATATATATATATATATATATATATATATATATACATATATATATATATATATATATATATATATATATATATATATATATATATATATATATATATATATATATATATATATATATAAATAAGTTGTCTGTGGATCTGTGGATCGTGGATCAGGTGACGTCATGTTTCGGCTGACGTCATGAAATCAGTTGCCGTCATTTTTGTTATGACGATGCTTAGTATATTGTAAAACACATTAATTTGGTTAATAATATACCATTTAAAACACCAAAATGAACATGCTGGAGTAGTCACTCGGTGAGAGAGGGTGTCAGAAAGGAGAATGAAGGTCCCAGGTTCAAATCCTGGTTAGGCTAAAGAAGGTAAAAAACTAAAAACTAAAAAAAAAACTGAAAAAACTAAAAAAAGGCAAAAACTACAAAAAAAAACTAAAAACTAATAAAAAAATAAAAAAGCCGAAAAACTAAAAAAACTAAAGAAACTAAAAAAAGGAAAAAACTTAAAAAACTAAAAACTAAAAAAAAAAACTAAAAAAAAGGAAAAATGAAAAATAGAAGAGAAAAAGAATACTAATAAAATTAAAAATAAAAATAAAAAAAATAAAAAAGATAAAAAGCTAAAAAAAAGGTAAAAACCAATAAAAAACTAAAAAGAAAAGAAGGTAAAAAACTAAAAAAAAATTCATCTAAAAAACTAAAAAAAACTAAAAAACGTAAAAACTAAAAGAACTAAAAAAGTAAAAAAAAACTAAAAAAAGGAAAAAACTGAAAAATAAGCGGGATATAAAACAGGGGGATATAAATGACGACCGGGACACCGGGACATAAGGAATATAAATGAATCAGAAAATACAACTCATGTTTCCAAATGACGTCGTTTGGAGCCCAAATTGAAAATCCAAATCAATTTATGTCTACTTTCAAAGTAAAAGGGCAAATTTATCATAGAGCAGGGTCTCTTCTACCATTCTCAGGCGAGAATCATAAATTTTTACAATTGTACTTCATCAGTGATAGAAATTCTGAATTGAATGCACGTTGCGAAATTTCTCCCAACATTGAAAGGACAATCGTTTCCCAATTACAACATCTTTTCCACGAAAATAATAATTTAGTGCGTCTGTTCAAAACAGCCATCGATTTGATGCCTACTTATACGCATAAAATTGTTATTTCCGCTGACAAAACGCCTCCTGGCCAACATGTGCGTAGATACAATGCTCCAACTATCGACGAAGTGGCCATCGTTATGGTCGGTGATCAGTTTTTACCTCGAGATATTATTCTCAGGGTTTCCACCACACGTGCTACAACTAAAAATAGGCCTACCAATAATACTTTTAAGAAATATAAACCCACCAAAGCTTTGCTATGGCACTCGACCTGCCGTAAAAAAAAACAATGGAAAACCTAATAGAGGCCACACTTAATACTGATTGTTTTTCCCATTGACAATTGTACGTTGCATGTTCGAGGGTCGGTAAACCCGACAATCTATTTATATGCAGCGACAATTGGACAGCGAAGAATGTTGTATATTCGCAAGTTTTACGCAGTTAATTTGTATTTTATCTATCTATCTATCTATATAAAAACGAGTTGTATGCATGCATGTTTGTTTGTTTGTAAAAAGAGCGTTTGCATATGATGTCATTATTAGTACATACGGCTTTGTATATGCAGAGACAATGGGAAAGCCAAGAATGTTGTATATTCGCAATTTTTACGTAGTTTAACTCCTGCAGACGAAATGAATGCTTGCCTAAAAAATTCTAATTTATAGGCACACGTAAAAATATTAAAATTAACTACAAATATGCGTGTCCGATTGCAAAACGATGACTCTGGTCAAACTCAATTTCAGGACGTATACAACTACCTGCTGATTTCTGTAATTTAGTGACGTCCAAAAATGAATTGATTGAAAAAGTATTTCCGAATATTCTAAAAAATTATAAAAATAATAAATAGCTAAGTGAAAGAGCGATTCTCGCACCCAAAAATATAGACGTCCACGAAATCAACAATATTGTTTTGAACAAGATTCGAGACCAGGCAGTCCTTTACAAGTCAGTCGACACAGTTTTGGAACCAAATGAAGCGGTTAATTATCCATCTGAATTTTTAAATTCCATAGATCCTTCAGGGTTTCCACCACACGTGCTACAACTAAAAATAGGCGTACCAATAATACTTTTAAGAAATATCAACCCACCAAAGCTTTGCAATGGCACGCGACTTGCCGTAAAAAAAAAAACAATGGAAAACCTAATAGAGGCTACAATCTTGACAGGGCCTTATGAGGGTGAGGCTGTTCTTATTCCTCGCATTCCCATGATTCCAACGGATCTGCTTTTTCAATTTAAAAGATTGCAATTCCCAATTCGATTAGTATTTGCAATCACCATTAACAAAGCTCAAGGTCAATCATTAGAAAAATGTGGTATAGATCTTAATACTGATTGTTTTTCCCATTGACAATTGTACGTTGCATGTTCGAGGGTCGGTAAACCTGACAATCTATTTATATGCAGCGACAATTGGACAGCGAAGAATGTTGTATATTCGCAAGTTTTACGCAGTTAATTTGTATTGTATCTATCTATATAAAAACGAGTTATGTGGATGCATGTTTGTTTGTTTGTAAAAAGAGCGTTTGTATATGACGTCATTATTAGTATATACGGCTTTGCATATGCACAGACAATGGGAAAGCCAAGAATGTTGTTCATTCGCAATTTTTGCGTAGTTTGAAACACATATATAAATCTATCTATATTCACAGGTGGGACACAGGGACACAACTACAATGGCGCATAACTAATATGGCGCGTAACGACTTACGCGCGCGGGGGGGCTTGGGGGGGGGGGACCAAAATCTAAATCTTGGTGGGTAAATGCAGTGGTTTTACTCACTCATGCAGCAATTTTTGGCTAGTAACAAAAATTTTTAAATATATCTATATAATATATATATATATAATATATATATATATATATATATATATATATATATATATATATATATATATATATATATATATATATATATATATATATATATATATATATATATATATATATATATATATATATATATATATATATGTTGCATATTCTGGTTAATGCCAACAACCACTGGTGAATGTCCAAAATTCATTTTTCTCTGCTTGGATTCGATTAGCTTTGTGAGTCAGCTTTTTCAGTTTTATGTAAGCTTTGATGGTAAAAGTTAAACTTTGGTTTGGTGAGACTATGTTAATTTAGGTTAGGTTAAATTTAATTCTAAATATCAGAAATGGGCTAAAAACATAACCTTAGCTAACCTTACCAAACCTAATCTATTCAGACGTAACCAGTCATCATCAAACCTTGCACTAAATTGAAAAAGTTGACTGATAATACTGACTAAATCCAAGGTGATCTTTTTTTGGATATATATATATATATATATATATATATATATATATATATATATATATATATATATTTTGGTTCTAATGACACTTTGTACCAAAGGAGTTGTTGTAGGAACATTGAAAAGGGCTCATTCAATCGGAAATTGAAGGGGCTAGTGTCCTTTTTAACAGTTGAAGGTGATTGGGAAGACAACGAAACCCCCTCCCACGCCCATCATTTCCCAAACACATCCAGTGCAAATTTTGATAAAGCCATTATGTTCAACGTAGTTGAAAAGCCTGGTAATTATGTATTTGAGGATGACAACCCTCACCCTCCATAGACCTCAGGGCAAGCATCGTAAGTTATGCTCTGGGAGTATGTAAGGTTTTTATAAAAAGAGTGATCATGTAAGCTTCAGAGGGGGCTCATTGGATTGCTAATCTAAAGATCTAGCACCTTTTTTTAAGAGTCAATTTGATCAGAAAGATAATACACCACATCCCATATTTTCCCGAAACACATCTGACAGAAATCTTGAAATAGCCATTTTATTCAAAATAGTCCAAATATAATATAACAAGACTTTTGGGTTGAAAGAAACCCCGCAGAGCGGGGAGGGGGGCAAGGGTTGTAAGTTATGCCCTAGGGCCATTGTATGAACTTTAGAGAGACTAATGTAGTTTAAAATTGGAAGTTCTAGTTCCCTTTTAAAAATCAAAAGTGATGGCTGGCAACTAGTCCCCCCCCCACGTTGGCTACCCCTCATTTCTCGAAACAAATCTGATTAAAATTGTGATACAGCGATTTTGTTTAAAATAGTCCAAAGTACATATAACAATACCTCTAGGGTTTACAGAACCCTGAGTGCCCTGGAGATAGGGTTGTAAGGCATGCCCTAGGGATATATAAGGTTTTTATGGTGGAAAAATGACTTTAGATGTTGGTGAAAAATAAATACTTTAAAAAGTTTTATTGATATTGGTGTCCCCCAAGGCTCAGTATTAGGTCCACTTTTATTTTTGATTTATATTAATGACCTTCCACGAATTTCGCAAGAGAATATTAGCCATGCAATTCTATTTGCAGATGATACAGCTATAACAGTTAAAGCTAGGGATTCATCAATATTGACCAAAAATTTTATTATAAGTGTTACCTCAGTTAATTGATAGTTTGTTTCCAATAATCTAGTACCAAATTTTCCAAAAACTAAATTTGTGGTTTTTAGTTGTTCAAAACGTGCCACTCGAGAGATTTCTTGTCAGGAGCTTCAGGTTGGTGATCAAAATAATTTTTGGTTCAATCATATTGTTATTTAGGAGTTTTTCTTGATCCCCTTTTGTAATTTCATAATCGTATTGAGTATTTAAGATTAAAACTTGCTGAAAATATTTGGTCAGTGTATCATGTAAAGAATATTTTTCACTTAGCCTACCGTATTAAAAATAATTTACCACTATCTAATTGCTTCTTATTTGAATAACTGCTCGATTGTTTATCTTAATACCTTTTGGAAGCACATAAAACCCTTACAGGTACTACAAAATAGGGCAATAAAATACTTGAAAATTTTTTTAATCAACCTTCAAAACTTGAAAATGTATCAGAAACTAAAACGCTATTCTTTTTCTTAAATTTATTAGATTTAAAAGATATACAAGCATTAAATATTTCCATATGGCATTTTCAATTACAAAATTCTAATTAATTATTTCTATGATAAATCTCTGTTAATTTTATTTCGTCGTTTGAGTTGTTGGTGGTCTAGGATGTACCAAATTCTTTTGTAAATTGTGAAAGGTCAAGGTTTTTGATTAGTACCAAATGCCCTTCATTACAAACAATTACAATCTTAATGACAAAATTCTGTTTGATCCATCCCAAAAATTTCAGCTAAACTTAAAAAAACAATTTATTAAAGATTGTTTGCTAATGTTTGATTATCCGACGTTGATGACGGAATATTAAATTATTTGATCTTCTTCTTTGTGTGTTTTGTTTTTGTGTCCCTGCATTTGGGATGACCTCACACGCCCCTCATGCCCGATTTTAGTTATTTACCCATCCTTGTTACTCCTCTTTAGTGTTTTTGTCTATTTTGTTTGTTTTTTTTTGCTGTATTAAATTTTGGAACTATTAGTATGATGAGATGTTGATATGCTTTCATGTTTTTCCACAGTCCCAGCCCTACAAGCTCTGCTCTCTGTTGGGACATAATATTGTTTTGTATTTTTTTTAAGTTGAATAAACAAAAAGTTGAAACAGATGTAGCTCTTTTGGTTTGAAATTGGAAGTTATATTGCCCTTTTCAAGAGTCAAAAGTGATTTGAGAGAAACCATCCTCCCCCCCCCTATGCCTATCATTTTCCAAGACATCCAATAAAAATTTATAGATTGCAATTGTGTGCATTGTAGTTGTATGGTCTGGAAATTATGTCTTTGAGGAAAACACCAACCACAAAAACTCTCAGGGCAAGGGTTGTGAGTTATGCCCTTGGAGCATATACGGTTTTATAGAAAGGATGTTTGTATATACTTTGGAATTGACCTACTGGATTGGTAATAAGAAATTATAGTGCCCTTTTAAGAGTAAAATGATTAGAGGGCAGCAGCCCCTCCCCCTCACATATCATGTTTCAAAAATGCATCCAATAAAAATCTAGAGACAATTATTCTATTCTAAATAGTCCAAAGATCACAAAATAAGGCTTTAGGAGTTGATACAAGCTACCAGAGCCTGGGGGTAAGGGTTGTAAGTTATACTCCAGGGCATTGAAGGTTATTATGGAAGGGATTGTTGTTTAATTTTAGACGAAGCTCATTTGGTTGAAAATTGGAAGTTATAGTGCCTTTTTTAAGGGTCAAAAGTAATTTGAGGGAAACCAGCCAAAAAAAAGTGAGAATGTGAGACACACCTATCATTTTCCAAAACCCCAAACACCCCAGAAACATGGAGATAGCAATTTTGTTCATTGTAGCAAAAGGGTCCAAAAACTATGTCTTCAAGGCAGACAACGCGACCCCCCAGCCCCCTGCATAGTTCTCAAGAAAAGGGTTGGAAGATATTCCCTGGCAACACATAATGTTTTTATAGAAAGTGTGTTTTCCCAAAATGTGTTCAATAGAACTTTGACATATCTGTTTTATTAAAAATAGACCAAGGATCATATAACCAGACTTTTAGGGTTGATAGAAACAACCAGAACCTGAGGGTGAGGATTGTAAGTTATGTCTTGGGAGCATTTAAGGTTTTATAAAAGGGATGATTCTTCAACTTTAAAGGAGAGTCATTTGGTTGAAAATTGGAAGTTCAAGTCATTGAACTTCCGTTTAATAGTCAAAAGTGATGGAGGGTAACTACCCTACCCCCTGAAAACCCCTTTATTCTCCAAACACACCTGATTGAAATTGTGAGAGTGATTTTGCTCAAAATAGTCAAACAATATCATAGCACTAGGGGTGTGTGTCACCTTCTTACTTACAATTTACTACTATGACTTTTTTGATCCAAGGATCTTCTTAACGTCAAGAATGCCACTACTCCCACCCTCAACCCCCTATTTTTTACATTCATACACCTCCATACACATATCAGGATGGGTATTGAAGCATCAAAAACTAATTATTGAGTCATCATTTCAATTGATTTTAAGTTTCAGCATAAAAAAAATTCCTGGATTGGCCCAATCTCCCCACCCTGGAGAAGTTTCCTTGTGACTCCCTGGGATCAAGGACAGACTAGAGCGAATTTTTATTCCAAACCACTATTTTATCTTGAGGCCCATGGAGAGTCAAAAAATTAGGGCATTAAAATGTGCTTTTTGAAGCTTTTGGTACACTTAACTCACCTGCTCAAAGATTCACTAGCCCTCCTCCATAATGGCTAAAGGGTAATTATACTCTTCTGTATATAATTTGCCAAGCAACAAATGAATCAAGTAAGTTAAATAAAACTTTCAAATAAATATCATCATTAATCATTATTTTGTAGAACTATATTTGTTATCAAGAACAAATGTGCCAGCACACAGAATTAAAACCTCAAAATACAATTTTTATATGTCTCTAAAACAATTGGCTATCTCAAAAGTCATATGTTATGGCTTTTGCCACCCTTGGGGCCATTACTGTTGTCTTGAACCACAAAATGGGAAAAACAAGAGCTAAGAGCTCATATGGCACTTGTGACGAGGCAAGAAGAGCTAAGAGCCAAGAGATCATATGGTATGAGCTCTAACAAAATTCTATGAATCAATAGATTGATTTAAAAAGGAAAATAAGAGGCTTAATGCCGGTCAGGATTTAAAATAAGAGCTCTGAGTCATGATGTCCTTCTAAATATCAAAATTCATTAAGATCCGATCACCCACTTGTAAGATATAAATACCCGATTTTTTCGAATTTTTCCTCTTCCTTTAGCCCCCCAGATGGTCGAATCTGGGAAAACAACTTTATCAAGTCAAATTGTGCAGCTCCCTGACACGTCTATCAATTTTCATCGTCCTAGCACGTCCAGAAGCACCAAACTCGCCAAATCACTGAACCCCTCCCTGATGTGAACCCCACCACCAAATCACTGAACCCCACCCCTCCGTGATGAAGCTTCATCACGATTCCTCCACTCCAAGTTTTTTCCAAGATTTCCCCTCCAACTCCCCCCAATGTCAAAAGATCTGGTCGGGATTTGAAATAAGAGCTCTGAGACATGAATTCTTTCTAAAAATCAAATTTCATTAAGATCCGATCATCTATTTGTAAGATAAAAATACCCCAATTTTCACGTTTTCCCAAAATTCCGGTTTCCCCCTCCAACTCCCCCCAATGTCACAGGATCTGGTCGGAATTTAAAATTAGAACTTTAAAGCACAAGATCCTTCTAAATATCAAATTTCATTAAGATCTGGTCGCCCCTTTCATAAGTTACAAATACCTCAATTTTCAAAATTACCCCCCCCCAATTCCACCAAAGAGAGCAGATCCGGTCCGGTTACGTCAGTCACGTATCTAAGACAGGTTTCTATTCTTCCCATCCAGTTTAATCCTGATCTCACCGCTTTAAGTATTTTCTAATATTTCCGGTCCCCCCAACTACCCCCCCCCCAATTACGCTTCATCCGGTTGAGATTTAAAATAAGAGATCTGAGTTACGAGGTCTTTCTAAATATGAAGTTTCATGAAGATCTGATCACTCCTTCGTAAGTTAAAAATACATTATTTTTTCTTATTTTTCAGAATTAACCCCCCAATAGAGCGGATCCATTCCAATTATATAAATCACGTATGTAAGACTTCTGATTATTTTCCCCACCAAGTTTCATCCCGATCCCTCCAATCTAAGCGTTTTCCATGATTTTAGGTTCCCCCACCCCAAACTTCCCCCAATGTCACCAGATCAGGTCAGGATTTAAAATGAGAGCTTTGAGATACGATATCCTTTTAAATATCAAATTTCATTGAGATCCAATCACCCGTTCATAAGTTAAAAATACCTAATTTTTTCTAATTTTTCAGAATTAACCCCTCCCCCAACTACCCCAAAGAGAGCGGATCCATTTCGTTTATGTCAATCATGTATCCAGGATTTATGCTTATTTTTCCCACCAAGTTTCATCCCAATCCCTCCACTCTAAGTGTTTTCCAAGTTTTAGGTTTCCCCCTCCCAACTCCCCCCCCCCAATGTCACCAGATCCGGTTGGGCTTAAAATAAGAGCTCTGAGCCACAATATCCTTCTAAATATCAAATTTCATTGAGATCCAATGACTTGTTCATAAGTTAAAAATACCTTTTTTTTTATTTTTCAGAAATAACCCCCCCCCCCCAAACTTCCCCAAAGAGAGCGGATCCGTTCCGTTTATGTCAATCATGTATCTAGGACTTGTGTTTATTTTTCCCACCAAGTTTCATCCCAATCCCTCCACTCGAAGTGTTTTCCAAGTTTTAGGTTTCCCCTCCCAACTCCCCCCCCCCAATGTCACCAAATCCGGTCAAGCTTTAAAATAAGAGCTCTAAGACACGATACCCTTCTAAACATCAAATTTCATTGAGATCCAATCACCCGTTCATAAGTTAAAAATACCTCATTTTTCCTTATTTTTCAGAATTACCCACCCCAAAGAGAGCAGATCCGTTTCGATTATGTCAATCATGTATCTGGGACTTTTGCTTATTTTTCCCATCAAGTTTCATCCCAATCCCTCCACTCTAAGTGTTTTCCAAGATTTTAGGTTCCCCCCTCCAACTCCCCCCAATGTCATCAGATCCGGTCGGGATTTAAAATAAGAGCTCTGAGACACAATATAATTCCAAACAGCAAATTTCATTAAGATCCCATCACCCACTCATAAGTTAAAAATACTTCATTTTTTCTATTTTTTATGAATTAACTGGCCCCCCACTCCCTCCCCCCCAGATGGTCAAATTGGGAAAACGACTATTTCTAATTTAAGCTGGTCATGTCCCTGATACGCCTGCCAAATTTCATTGTCCTAGCTTACCTGGAAGTGCCTAAAGTAGCAAAACCAGGACTGACAGACAGACCGACAGAATTGACAATTGCTATATGTCACTTGGTTAATACCAAGTGCCCTAAAAAACCTTTGATAAGGCATAATCTTTTTTGTTAGTTAAAAATGGCCCTAGAATTTTCACAGATTTAGTGATAAGTCTTGATACAGCTTAAAGTCGTGATGAAAAATAGGTAAACAATTTTAAAACATTACTGCCAATAAGATAGAGTGGAAATCTAAAATTAAGGTATTTGTTTTTCAAAAATTAAGATAGGTATAGATAGAACCACCTGTAGGCTTCTTTTTAACTTGGTCTCCTGTCCTCTTTCTTCTCAAAGAAATTCAGATTTGTCCTCTTTGTGGCTAAAAGTTCTGCTTTTCTTTGAACAAATCCATGTCATCTATAATATCTTCTAAACCTAGAAATAAGGAAAGGGTAGTAAAGTAGCTTGATAACACCTTCCAAAGATATATTTAAAGCCCTGGATTCACTCCTGAAAAATATATTTACCAAACAGTAGTCTAGCCAAGGGGGCAAGGACCAATGGTTATCCCTGGGTATAGACTATGAGGAGATCTACTTGTATTATGGTAGTGAAGGTTACAACAAAAACCAACAGTGTCCCTGGGTACTGAAAAGCCTACCAATGTCTCTGTCACCAAACTCAGATCTTTTGTTCTTTCCTGTGAGAGTCAGAAGCTCCTTAGCCAGAACTTTGGGTAAATTTGCAGTTGGCTATATTATTTAGATAGGATGAAAGTGCAAACATTATTTGATGTCTTTTTTTACACTCTTCTATAGCTTAATAATTCCTTCTGGGGCTGGTTGTATCTTGAGCCCTTAAAGAAGTCCCAAAGGTATTCTATTTTTTAACCACACAGAAGTTATCAACACTAGTTAAGCTATTGAAAAGTGGTTAAAAACATATCATTAGTCTATAAATAAGTTGTTCAAGAGTAATATATCCCAAAAATACTTATTTGTACTAGCCTAAATCAAACCTCATTCATTAGGCCACTCAAATACAAACCATTTTTCTAATTTTCAATATTTAAAGTCCAAGTTTTTCAAATGCTGCCAACTAAAAATAGCACTGAATTTTGTGATTTAAAACTTTTCTTGACAATTTAGGGTTTTACTTCAGGGTATATATTTGCACATTAGGGGTGGGGGTAAATTTTATGACAAATTTGTAGAGGGCTATATAATTCAGCAAGGATGACAATAAAGACATCATTTGGTAATTCTTCAAGCTCTTTTCTAATCCATAAAAAATGCCTTTGAGGCCCCTTTAAGAGCTCAAAAAGCAACTAACCCCAGAAGTAATTGCTGAATTATGAAAAAGCTTACAGAAAGGTATCAAATGATGTTTTCATGGCAAATGTTAAGTTTTGTTCCAAGTGCTCTAACAAAGAAACTATGCAGCAAAATAGCATAGTTTCCTGTTCAGAGCAATTAGAAATATTGATTCTACAAGCATATCCATTTCTGGTTGACCCTCCTCCTCCATGGGGCAAACTAAAAATGCATGAAGTGGGCTTGCTCATAGGTAGCATTATCCCTAGAGCAAAGCATATTAGTCCATGAGTCCTGTGGGCAACAGGGTGAGGTCTGTATTCTGTGTTTACTTAATGAGCCTCATTTGAGTTTTTTTTTTTTTTTTTTAGTTTTATTACCCTTTGTTAAATAAATATAGAATACAGACCTTGCCCTGCTTCCTGAGGGGCTCATAAACTAATACAGTAAAATTCTAGTTAATTGACTTCTTACTATCTCAGAAGGGTTTAGGTTAGGAAAATGAAACTTTCAGGGATGAATCTACAGACTAAAGTATGTCCTGGGAAGGTATTTTAAAGCAACTACCTCCACTCCTTCTCCCTCTAGAGGGCCCTGACCTTTAAAGATATGTGTGTTATAAAAGTGAAACCTTGCAAAATAGATCTTCTGCTTAATTGAAGTACAACAAAATTGTTTTCAGCTTCATAACTTTGCTCAATCCATTTTATAAAGTTTTAAACATATGCAAATACATTTCCTAAATTTTGAAAAAAAAACTTTGATATGGCTCAGAATTCTACTCAAATAACAGGAACTACATTTTCAGAACTAAAGGCAGAGAAAAAGCAACTAGTAACTGAAATTTAAGGTAAATGTTGTTTTGTCAAAATTTCAATAGGTACAGTCCTGTCATGTAGGCAAATTTCAGGGCCCTCTATAGGGAGAAGGAGTGGAGGTGGGTACTTTAAAATACCGTCCCAGGACATACTTTAGCCTGTAGACCCATCCCTGATAGTTTCATTTTCTTAACCTAAACCCTTTCTGAGATAGCAAGAAGTCAATTAACTAGAATTTTACCACTAATACTCTTCCCTCTATATATAATTTTATCTGTAAGCAAGCCCACTTCATGCATTTTCAGTCATGTTGGAGGGGGATTTAAGAAACCTATGAAAAGGAAGTGCTTCTCTAATAATGACAAAGAAACAATATGGAATCTTCAGAATCTTGCTATATGCAGTATTATGCATTTGGAATTAAACTAAACACTTATCATGTTCACTTTCATTCTAGCTAGGCTATAGGCTGAATATAGCCTAGCCAACTGCAACAAATGCAGAATGGTTAAGATTTATCCGATTCATATCCTTTAAACTTGCATATCAACCTAAGTCCATGAGCACAGTCACTCTTCAAGCCTGCTGAGTGCTACGTCATAACCATGCAGAATTAGTTTGAATTTTTTGCAAGTAAAATTTGCCGAATGTATCTTAACGTTTGAATTAAAATGGAATAGTCGTGGGCATCAAGCCATGGCTAATTGTAGGAAAAGCCAAGACAGATAGTCCAATTGAGTGAGAAGAAAAAAACTGGCATTAATTCCTGTTGAGCCTGTTGAGGTTCTTTTAGAGGCTTTGCTGTGAATCACCCTCGGATTTGCAAATAAAATGGAAAATCATCCGTTATAATTGCTAGTGGTAATCATAATTGAAAGTTGTCCATTATATAACACGTCCCGCATCCAATAAGCTCAGTTATTACAAATCTTACAAGCTCTATTGAACACAGGGCTAAATCCACTAGAGTTGACTATGCTAAAGTGCAGAAGACACTCTACAGCATCTCTTGCAACAGCATCTCTTGCATGTTTGCAAGGCAAATCATCAAAATTCTTATCAATAGTAAAAGATATTTTTTTGCAGATCATGAATATGTCGCAGTAATCCAGCTAATGAACTTGATAAAAACTAGGAGACAAGGAGATATAGCTATCCCTGGGGCTGGCCTCTAAGAGGATCTACTTGTATTATGATAGTGATGGCTGGGGAGGGCACAAAAGCCACCTTTGTTTAATAAAACGATAAGCTAATAAAGTGAGTCATCGAAAGGGACCAAAAAGACCTAGTTAGGCAATTAAGATTGAAATAGTAAAATGACGCGGATAGGGAATCCAAAGAACACCATAGGGGATTGAACTTAAAAAGAAAAACATAATTACAACGGCAACTCGAGCTTCAAACGGGCATAAGTGTGAAAAAGCAGTCCCGGTCATTACTTAAATGAAGAAATTTTTCTATTCTTTGATTTTTTTTTTCCAGTAAGTTGTTTTTGTCAGTGTTAGAAGTTACTTCACAATTTTACAAACACTCAACAGCGCAATTTCTACAAGCTCATGACAACCCAATTGTGACTTAGAAATACTGCTGGATTTTTATTATTGGATAGCAAAACAAAGTCAATGGATAAATCATTTGGTCTAGAACTCTTGTGAATTATATTAATAAGTTGGCTCTGACATTTAGCATATACGAAGCGCAATGCCGCTGTATAAGAAAAGGACCAAAATGGGGTCAATGTATCATTACATATTTTTTCACCAAAGTGCTTCACACGAATAGAAACTCCAAGTTGCTGCAAAAACTCCAAGAAAGCTCATTCGATTAGAAATTAAATGCTCCAGTTCATTTTTAAAAGTCAAATGTAATTGGAGCAAAAATGGCTCCCCACACCATTTGTTCTCCTGAAGATATCCGATAAAAAAAAATTTAAAAGCAATTTTGTTCAGAGTATTAGAAAGGTTTTATAACTGTACTTTTACAAACAACAAGATTTACAGAATCCTTGGTGCAGGTAAGTTAAACAACTTATTTATTGTTTACATACATTTTTTGGAAAATGGGATATATTTGATCCTTGATGCCCGGAAAGCCTAAGGCTTAAGGCAAAGCTTCCAGGGAAAGATAAAAGCAGTATTGAACTAAATAAAAACACACCATGTGCATTCAAGTTGTCAAAAGGGCGCGTCTTAGCAATGGCTTAGGATATAAAGTTTGAAAGCTTCAGGGAATGAATGAGGGGGATGTTCAATTGACAAAAAGGTAACATAAACAAGCTCTTTCTACCACTGCTATTACTGTTACTACTACCACTACTGCTGCTATTATAACTATTGTTTCCACTGTGACTATTGCGAAGGCTAAAGGTTTTAAGATGAAAAGTTCGAAAACTAAATTAACAATCTCTATGGGCATTCAAGCTGTCAAAAGGGTGTATCATAGAAAGAGCCTTGAGTATTAAATTGAAACTCACGGGATATGTCCAGGAAGATGTTGAACTAACCAAAAGTTACCATGTGTGCATTGCTGCTACTAGAGTCAAGCTCATTTGGATCACGCGCCAACCCAAAATCAATCTGATTTTTGCATCCCTTAGTTTTATGACTATCTACCTTCTTTTACTGCTATTATTGATTCTACCGCTATTACTACTGCTGCGACCAAGGATAGTAAGGTGAAAATTACAAACAGTGCTGAGGGGATGTTGAAGCAAATCAAACTGTATTTTGAGCATAAAGGTTCTCAAAAGGCCGTATCGACAAAATCTCAGGAACGGCTTAGGTTATTACGTTTGAACTTTCAGGGCATTGTGAGGGGATGTCCAACTGACCAAAGGGACATATGTGCATACTACTACTGCTGCTATCACTATCGCCACTACTGTGACTTCTACTAGTAGCCCATTACTACTACTACTACTACTACTACTAAAACTACCAGGATTGTACCTTCATCATTTTTATTGGCGAAAGGGCTAAAGGGGGTCTACATTTGGGAAATCATGGGGCTTGAGATATCTTTCAGGGGAAAGGGTTGTTGCAACTTTATTATCCTGCAACTCTATCTCGCCTCAGCACATTCTCAAAATTCGCTGCCCTCTTTTGCTATCTCTCTTTAGCTATTAACTGATCACTTAAAGTGGCCCCGCTCCTATTTTTAACTGGACAAGTCCGGACTGACTACTTTCTTTCAATCTATTAATATGTCAGTACAATATTTTACCATTATGGCGTCTAGCTACATGTTCCGAATCCTCGGTAATTTTATCCATCCCTTCCACTTCAAAACCCCTTATTTCATAATTTAATGCTTTCTCCAGTTTCTTTAAATTATTTTGTTTTCATACTATCAATCACTCCGATATTTTTTTTCTGATCCCCTTCTCCTCTGTAATAAACATAAAAGTTTTTCACTATTATTTCTATGAGCGTTTCTAACTTTTTTTCCTATGACACCATCAGGAACTACACAAATTGTTTCTAATTTGTCATGTCATTTGTAATTTCTAATTGTCAAAATTCATCCTCTTCAATTTAGTATTCGCTTCTGGAAAGTTTCTTTTAAATTCTCATCCCGAAGTCTACCTCAATCCTGGGAGGTAACTTCCTGGGAGGTAGCTACACTTCTGAAATATTTCAATCTTAATTCTCCTTGTGGCTTCATATAAGAATAAAGCACTTCAAATTTGGGGATGAGGGTGTGTGGCCAGTTTCATTGAGGATTCAGTAAGGTAAGACCTTACTGGTTGAGGCTATTTAAGATTGCACAGACTCTATGCTAGATTTACCTTAAATCGCATTTGCCAGCGAGATAAGGTGGTAGATCCTCCTGTAGTTCTCGCTGGTGGTGAGTGATGTAATTATGTTGGCTTAGCTTCCCAGTCCAGCCTCCACTCGGCCCTCTTCCAGTCCCTGTCGACTCCAGCCTTGAAGGAGTGGGGTGTCTCAGCTTGGATGGTAGACTCGGATAGGCTATTCCAGAGGGGGACCACCCGAATGGAAAAGAAACCACGTCGTTCCCTTCTCCGACATCCAGGCAGGTGAAGCTTAAGACTGTGACCTCTTGAATTGTTAGCCAAAGAGGGGGTGAAGATCTGGTTCAGGTGACCGGATTTGAAAATTTTGCGTGCCATGATCACATCTCCTCTATATCTTCGATAGGTGAGGGTTGGAAGTCTCAGAGATCCTAGGCGATCCTGGTAAGGGACATTATTTAAGCCACGGACCAGTTTGGTTGCTCTCCTTCGGACACTTTCAAGGGCTCTTGTGTCCATTTTATTTTGGGGAAAGTCCAAAGTCAAGCCAAACTCAAGGTGGGGACGGACAAGGGATTTACAAAGTTTTATAACCACACATGACTTTCTGGTTACAAAAGAGCGCTTACTGAGTCCGAGAGCTCGATTAGCTTTTGCAACCTGAGCCTGAGTGTGGCTGTGGAATTTTAAATCTTTGTCCACAATGACGCCTAAGTCTCTTTCCTCGGCAAGTACTTCCAACTGATCACACCCTATATGGTAGGAATGGTGGGGTTATTGTGCCCTAAGTGCAGTACCTTGCATTTTGTTGCATTGAATTGTAGGGCCCAAATTGATGACCAAGAGGATAGCCTGTCAAGGTCCAGCTGAATGCAGGCTCTTTCTTCTTCAGTTTCAGCAGGCCCAATGAGCTTACAGTCGTCAGCATATAATGTTAAAAGGTTGCATAGATAAGTTGTACAGTCGTTAATGTATATGCTGAACAACGTTGGCCCAAGGATGAGATTTCAGATGCTAGATTTCAGAGTCTTTGGTAGGGATTGACGACAAATTTGACTTAATGTTTTTGACATAAGCCTCTTATATTCTCATTTGAGAAATAATACTTAAGGGGAAGAATCTTCCACTTGGTTTATGAATATTTGGGGCTTTTGTTGCAGCTTCACCAGCACAATGATTATCTATAGTACTGACCGGCTAAGCAATATACTAGAGATTCATCAGTGGGAAGAAAATTTCAATGGAAGATTTTAGAAGAAGTTATTTGGCAGATTCATTCAGCATATGGTCGCCTATGAGAAAGATCTGTTTTGCCCAATCTGGCAACATCCAGGTGAATGATTCAAGAATTTTCTACTGATGTAAAGCTTGGATGATATTTTAGTAGCTCTTAATATCCTCATATATTGTAAAATGGAGCTGCCTGATTTAGGAAAACATTGTTCTGTAGAATCCTGTCATCAATTAGGTAAGGTCAAGGTTACATCTCAAGTAAATTAGTGCCCCTTTTTTCCATCTAGGCCTGTTGTCTAACCCTGGATTGTACTCTGGCATGAAGCTATAATCCATGCCATAGTCCCCCCCCCCCGCCAGAACCAGGAGAAGGATTGTAACTCATAATGCAGGGGGTATGTAAGGTTTTAATGGAAGAGGGGGCTGTGTAAACTTTGGAGGGGACTCAAATGATCAGAAAGTGAAAGTTCTAGTTCAACCTTTAAGAATCAAAAGTTATGGTAAAATTCTAGTTAATTTACTTCTTGCTATCTCAGAAAGGGTTTAGGTTAGGAAAATTAAACTTTCAGGGATGGGTATACAGGCTAAAGTATGTCCCAGGAAGGTATTTTAAAGTACCCACCTCCACTCCTTCTCCCTCTAGAAGGCCCTGAAATTTGCCTACATGACAGGTCTATACCAATTGAAATTTTGACAAAACAACATTTTACCTTAATTTTCAGTTATTAGTTTATTTTTCTCTGCCTTTAGTCCTGAAAATGCAATTCCTGTTAGCCTATTTGAAAAGAATGTTGAGCCTTATCAATGTTTTTTTTTTTTCAATATTAGGAAATGTACCTTCATATCTTTAAAACCTTATACAATGAAATTGAGCAAAGTTCTGAAGCTGAAATTTTTTTTTTTGTACTTCAATTAAGCAGAAGATCTATTTTGCAAGGTTTCACTTTTATAACACACACATTTTTAAAGGTCATCAAAGGTCAGGGCCCTCTAGAGGGAGAAGGAGTGGAGGTAGTTGCTTCAAAATACCCTACCTGGACATACTTTAGTCTGTAGATTCATCCCTGAAAGTTTCATTTTCCTAACCTAAACCCTTTCTGAGATAGCAAGAAGTCAATTAACTAAAATTCTTACCAAAGTTGTCAGCAAACATACATTAAGTGAAAATTTTCACTTATTTCTGAAAATTTTCTCTTATAAGTGAAGAACATCAGGTTAGAACCCCAAAAGGTTGACTCTAATTCAACAATGTGGAGTGACATGCATAAGAAGAAAATTTTCAAGTATACTACTGTCAACCAGTGTGTGTTCCCTAGAGAGACCCTCTAATAAGGTTGACTCCAGTTCAGCATTGTCAAGTGACATGTATGAGAGGTGTAGCATAATTAGAAGATGGGTAACAACAGCAATGAAAGGGGTAAGATTAAACTTGACTTGATGCCCACTTAATTGGACTATCTATCTTGGGTTTTTGTACAATTGACCATGACTTGACTTTTTCCCCTTTTATCCCTCTAGGTATTGGACTATCTGTCTTGGCTTTTTGTACAATTGACCATGACTTGGCTTTTCCCCCTTTTATCCATCTAGGCCTGTTGTCTAACTCTGGATTGCATACTGGCATGAAGCTATAATTCATGCCATAGTTTTCTCACATCTCAAATATGCTAGATTTTAAACTGGCAATAGATAATTTAGGAATGAGGTAGAGACTGGGTAAATAGGCCTTTTGAACAGTTCATATAATTGATCTAGCCTACAAATATAAGTGATCATTTATAGGCCTATCACTAGGCTAGATACCTTTTTAAAGCTCTTTCTGAATATAGTAGGCCTAATGCCTTTTCTTGTGAATTCAGTTTTAAGCTGTTTTTGCACCCTTCAAAATGATAATTTCCTTCTATTTATTGGTAGGCTATAAAAAGAATTAAATGGGTTTCAAACTTACTAGGATTAAAAAATTCATTTTGTGAAAGTTAGTTAGTCAGTAATCATTGATTTGTCTCAATTAAGTTAGAAAAAAGAAATTCAATGCAATTTCTCTATTTTTTCATTCACCATATTTCCTATGTTGGCTTTTTATTCATTAATTTTTATTTGTTTCAAATAAAACAGTATAAGCCATTGGCTTGTCTTTTCAAGGCCAGATTGAGTTGGCACAGGATCTGATTAGAACTTTTTTTTTGGGGGGGGGGCATTTCTATATGTTAAGCATTTAAATAAAATTCACTATATATATATACATATACCCATCAGATGCCATGTACTGGCAAATAGGTAAAATTCTACACAAATAAAAATGTTGAAAATACAAAACTTTTATTGAATATGAATTAAACAACAAAGTATAATAACATGAAATTACATTTAAGTGCTGAAACCCTATAGGCAAGTGTATATTCTCCTGATGAGCCCTTTTGTTTGAATTACTTGTCTTTTTATTGTTTTTATTATTTGGTAAATGACAACTTATATCTACTTATGACATGACTGCCTGTCTATGGATTATTCTTTATGGTCAATTGTGTTAGGCTATGCTGTCTGATGCCTTTGAACATGATGCCTTTACAAACCTAGGAAGAAAGGTCTATATTTCAACAATCTCTGTATGGTTTTGAGGAATTGTAAATTATTGAGACAAAAATTTTGGAAAGTAGTGCAACAATGATGTCAATTAATGAAAGAGTCACTAGGAGTGAATAGTCACTAATGATAAACCACTAGGGTTGGCAATCCTGTACAGGAACTTTGAAATTAACATATTTTTAATTATTTGAATAATTAATAACTTATCTGTTAACATCAAAAGCAATTTGCATTAAATTAAAATTTTGTTATTTATTTTTAGGGTAATGCAGGGACCTTTCAAATGTAAATTTATTGATTGGCATCATATTTAACTAATAAACTCTTTAAGCTGAATACATTACAAAAAAATAAGCAAATATACAAGAATGGAAAAAGAGACAAATTCATCAAACTTCTTCTAGGGGCACTGAGTAAAACAAATCAGACAAATGCTATAAATATTAGGGTTCTATGCACTGCACTTAATAAAAAGAGGTTCCAGCCAAAGTGGTTTTAAAAGATGTAACATTATTTCTTGAGACCACATGATCAGGTAATATGTTCTATGATCTAATGGACCAATTTCCCAAAGAACCCTGTGCAACCTTTCTTAAAACTCTTTCTGATACAATTTTAATGAATTTAGCTGTGTGAGTGAATAATGGCTAAACTGATAGAAATCGCTAAAAGACAAGCTATCTACACCCTTAACAGTTTGAAGTCCATTAAATAAGTCTAATCTATCCCTCCTGCATTGCAAAGAAAGCAGGCTCAAACATGGTAGTTTATGCTCATAAGGCAAGCACTTACAAATACAGAATGAATTTTGATGCCTTTTGTACTTCTTCAATAAGCTTTGGATCAGATTTTCTTGTTGGATACTACACAGATGTGCAGTATTCAACTAAGGTAAAGGCACTGATGGTTTGACAGTGCAATGTTGGAACCACTGTTGAAATTTTTCTTCAAAACTGGATAGCTCTGCTTAGTTGTGGTTTGGAACACCATCTCTTGAAGCCATCATTATATTTTGACAATGCAAAACATGGACACTATATCCAATACACCCAGATAAGTAAAGAAAGTTCAATTCAATCAGTTTCCTGTTTTCAACATAAAATGAGCTCCCAACAATTTTTTAGCTATATGATGTTCAAACTCTCATTGCTTGGTTATTTTTTGCAAAAAAAAGTTGGGATCAGCACCAATGCATCAAGATACACCTGAGTTTCTCTAAAATGTAGCCACATTGGCTTTTTCTTGTTAAAATTAATTTAAAATGGTAGCTAATATTATGTTGACAAAACTATGTTCCAAGTACCAAAAATTCTTCTCTGATGTAGTGGAATACCAGACTAACTAAAAATGTTCCTTCAGCCAAATTCAAATGTAGATATTGGCTTTTATTTCAACATTCATTTCTTTGAGAATATCTTCTAGTAACATGAAAATGAAATCAATAACTAGTGAAATGAAAACAATCAAACAATCATATTAAAGACTAATGAAGTTAATAATTATCATTCCTGAATCAGTTACAAATTGCAATTTTTTCTCACTCGTCAGCTTTTTAAGACACATTTTTAGACTTTTTGATTACTATGGGTTGTTTTGAGCCCTTTAAGGGCTGAAATTCTAATTTCCCCCATAACTAGTAACTGATCAAAGAGCATAAAAAAGCATCAAGTAATGCTGTCAGTTTTGTCCTAGCTAAATTATGTTGAAAACTGCAAATTTACCTTTTTCTTCAATGAAAATGCCATTAAAAAAAGTACCTTTTCAGTGATAATACCTAAAAAGGTTTTTTTTAAATCTGGAGAGGGGTGAAAAATATTGTTTGGGTTAAAATCCCTCTTCAGTCAACAATGCTACATGAACCCCCCCCCCCCCCCTGACCCTAATAAGCCTAGATATAACCCTAGACTGATCAATATGCCCAACTTTGCTCTATTTTTTGGGGGGGGGAGAGGGGCTCATTTCTCATCAGCTTGCGGTTCATCATTCCAAATAAAACCAGTTTTGAAAGAAGGGTAGCACTTTTATGATCTAACCACAACCAACTAATAACTAAAGAGGTGTGCTGTTTTATTCCTCATTCAACATTGGTTCTGCTAATCTTCAGAGGAAGTTAGTGCTGATACAATACCTTACTACTTACCCCTGATCAAGTAATATATAGTCAGCTATTTATATTCCAAGTATATTTTACAAAAGCATAACTCTTTTCTACTTTATTATGTTACAATAAGTGCTAATCAATCTGTGTGGAAAAATAAAAGTTGTGCTAATTGTAAAGTATAGTGGGTATATACATTGTTGGCTAACCTTTGGTAGTACAGTCGATTGATGGCCTTCATAGCAATACAGGGTCTATGGTATGTTTCATACCACCACAAGGGTGGGTGCCAGGCTTGCTGCCTATCCCTGTAAAAAAGACCCAGCAACTAGAACATCAACTATAGCCTCTCAATGCCCTATGTGCCATCAATGGCTCTAGAAGATTTTTATTCTTATGTCTTATTGGCTATATATTGCTCCATTAGCAGGTGGAGGTCAAGTTAAATAATACAGTATACTTTTAGAAATGAGACAAGTAGGTTGAAAAGATCTCAAGCCAAACTGTTATACCATCACTAATTTCTTAGATCACACTGTTTTTCATTTACAATTGAAACAAAAATATATTACAGTTTAAAATACATTAAAACACAGTTTAAAAATAACTAAAAAACATTTTAAGCAAAAGAAAAAATCCAAATATTTCGCCTTCACATCCAAAAGCCTTTATCTATGAAATACTAATAAAATGGCCTAAACAGAACTTATACAGGAAATGCAACAGATATTATACAAAAACAAGAAAGGAAAACTCACATTATTACAGAATCTAATAGGGTAAGGTCGAAAGCACTAACAATAAAATAACAAGACGAGATGTCTGCATACTGTTACTATTGTTGCTAACAACTCACTGCAGCACCAAGCTGCTTGAGACAAAAACAGCTGTGTATGCTCCTCCTCTCTCCCAATCTATTCAAAATTTCCCTCTTTGAACCCCACCAAGAAGTCCCTATTTCCTTAACATTCTTCCTTGCAACCTCCTCCCAGTCAATTTAGGGACAACCTGCTTTTTGTTTGGTCCTAGATGGTTTGCCAACAAGGACAGTCTCTGACAATCTGTCATCCTTCATCTACACAATGTATCCTACCCATCTCAACCTTTTTCTCATTATAGCCTCAGAAAGCAGGATAGAACCATACTTTTTGTGCAACTCACTGTTGGAAATATGATAAGTCAGATGGGTACAGAGAGGAATCTGTAGGAAATTCCTTTGGAAAATATATAATAAGTCTACCTCCATCTTTTGGAGTGCCCGCTTTCCAGAACCATATTTGACCATTGTCATCACTATAGTTTCCAATATTCTAATTTTGGTTTCTATACTTATCTTTCTATTCTACCAAACTTGTTTCTATGCTATTATACATCAAAATTATCTTCAGATATGGAATTCTAACAAAATGAAATGGTTTTTGTTTAAAAATTTTACGTATGTCCTAGGCTAAAATCAAATATAGGTTAAGGAACTGTTAAACTCAGTGGCGGTTCTGGGGGGGGGGGGCTTGTCCCCCTGACGTAGTGGTGGCTTTGTGGTTGAGTCTGCTTACTCTGGTTTGGTTTGGGATGAAAGTTGTTTTTTTGTAATTGGTTTCAATAGTTTAGTTTTTAATATGATTTTAATTATTCAGACTGTTTCTTTTTGCAAACAACTTTGAAACAAGGTTTTAATTACTTTGTGTGGTCTCTGTTAGGTTTTACTAATGATTCATACTGCCAAAAAAGTATTTAATTAGATTTAGGTTTATCCAGGGAATCTGTCCATTTTACCACAAAAGCCAGCTGAGATGCAAAAATCTTTGTTTCGTAATAACAAGGAAAGGAAATTTAAAATCCTACTTCTTTAGGTTGTCTAAATGATATTTCAGGATTGTGCTGTCACAATGGGGCTGAAAAGTAAAATATTTAATTCTGTTTATTGTCAAAAATTTGTTTTCGAGTCTTGCTATGGCACAGAGGCAAAACAATGGATATCATTACTTTCTTTGGCTGTCTGTTTTGGTTTTTCGGTTATTTTTTTTTGTAAAGCAGGGTGGATTTACAACAATATTGTATTTTAGGGGAATGTGTAATAGAAAGAAAAATATATATGAGAAGTGCGAAAATCATTAATTTAAGTTTTGGATTTTGATGAGTAAATGGTGGCCACTCTACTGCTTATTTTCATTTAATTAAAGTTCTACATTATATGACATATCACCCCAGTTCATCCTAAAACATTAAAATAAAGTTTATACTCTTTAAACTTTAATAAAGGTTCATATAAGTAAACTAAACTAAGTATTTGAGGCAAAATATATTTCAAAGGTTGGAGTAATCATTTAAGAAGAATAGATTTACGGAAATCTTTTTATATAATATGACAATTAATTGTGTGTTTCTTTTACCTATCTGGTATAGATGGGTATCTGAATCCTCAGTTTGAATCAGTGGAATGGCATTGATTTTATCCAAACATTTAAAAATAAAAAAGATTATGAAAAGGGGGAATTCACACAACTTGAGTTAACCACAGAAACAGAATCCAACTGCAATATTAGTTCTGAATATCTCACATTCTCAATACCAACCAGTCACAAAATGTAGTTATGTATAGGGGTTTTTGTATAGGGGTTGAATATATATGTCCATAAAACTGTCTAAACTGCTATATATACCGATGAGGATTTTTATACTTATTTTGATTCATGTCATCCAATCATATTTTCACGATTAGTTGTTTTTAAATAAAAAAAATTACAGGATGAATCTCTTATTTAATGCTGAATCTGTGTCAAATTTCAAACTTTTTCATTTGTGCTCAACAGACATATCGAGATTTAAACGTTTGAATTGAGTATCTGAAAATCTCAAGATTAAAAAGAGATCTCCACAGCTTGAAACCCTGAGAATTTGAATCACCAATATGTACCTATCAAGTAAAAAAATACATATTTATTTGTCAAATCAAATAAACATAATTATTTGGTTTTTAAGGAGTATTTCGACTCAAATACTTAGTTTGAATTTGAAGCACATACCTACCTGCATCTTTGTTAGAGTTCCTATTTCTCTGACGATTTTGGTTTTTATTCGAATATTTTAGGATGAATAGAAGACGAGATAATAAGGAAATCTCCCTCGCGCACGTAAGTCGTTACGCGCCATTGTAGTTGTGTCCCTGTGTCCCACCTGTGAATATAGGTGGAGAAATGGCTGGAATCTAGGTGGAATTACCAAAATGAATCGGATAGAAATTTTGAGATGGCCATTTGGTGTCATAGAAACTTCGAAAAGAGCTCATTCAGTTGGAAATTGAAAGGGCTAGTGCTGTTTTTAATAGTCAAAAGTGATTGGAGGATAACTAACCCCCCTCCCAAGCCCACCATTTCCTCGAACACATCCAATCAAAAATTTGTAATAGCCATTTTGACTCAACGTAATTGAAAAGTCTGAAAATTATGTATTTGTTGATGGCAACCTCTCCAGAGCCCTTAGGGCAAGGGCTGTAAGTTATGTCCTGGGGGTATATAAGGTATATATAGAAATGGTGATCGCATTAACTACGGGGGGAGGGGGGCTCGTTGAATTAGTAATCGGAATTTCTAGTGCGCCTTTAAAGATTCAAAGTGATCGGAGGTGGATTACCCACCCACACCTCGTATTTTCACGAAGTGCATCATACAGAAATTTTGAGATGGCCATTTGTTGCTAAAGAAACTCCGAAAATAGCTCATTCGATTGGACATTGAAAGAGACAGTGTCCGTTTGAATAGTCGAAAGTTATTGGAGGGCAACTAACCCCGTCCCACACCCATCATTTCTCTGAATACATCCAATAAAAATGTTGGGATAGCTATTTTGTTCAACGTAATTGAAAGGTCTGGAAATTCTGTCTTTGAGGATGACAAGCCCCAGGACAAGGGTTGTAAGTTATATCGTGGGGGAATATAAGGTATACGCTGAAAGTTTGATCGTATAACCTGGAGGGGGGTGAATTGGATTGGTAATCAGAAACTCTAGTCCTCTTTTTAAGATTTGGAGTGATTGGAAGGGGGATACCCCCACACCTCATATTTTCCTGAATTGCACCTAATTTTAACTTTGAGATTGCCATTTGTTGTCGTAGAAACTTTGAAGACAGCTCATTTCGTTGAAAATTGAAAGGGTCTGTGTCCATCTTAATAGTCGAAAGTGATAAGAGGGCAACTAACCCCCTTCCCAGGCCCACGATTTCCCCAAAAAACATCCACTAACAATTTTGAGATAGCCATTTTGTTCAACGTAATTGAAAGATTTGTTAATCAGCCCTTTGAGGATGTTACCCCCCCCCCCCAAAGTCCACAGAGCAAGAGTTGTAAGTTATGCCCTGGTGGCATATAAGGTATATATATAGAAAGGGTGATCGTATAGTCTTAGGAGGGGGCTCATTGAATTGCTAATCAGAAGTACTAGTGACTTTTTAAGATTCAGGTTGATTGGAGGGTGGATAACCCTCATCCCCCAAACCTCGTATTTTTCCGTAATAAATCTGATAAAATTTTGAGATGGTCATTTGTTGTCGTAAAAACTTCGAAAAAGGCTCATTTGATTGGAAATGGAAAGGTTTTTCGTGTCCTTATTATTAGTCAAAAGTTATTGGAGGGCTACAAGCCCCCCACGCCCATCAGTTCCCAAAACACATCTAATGAAAATTTTTAGATAGCCATTTTGTTAAGTGTAGTTGAAAGGTTTAAAAATCATGTCTTTGACAACCGCTATACCCTCTCAAGACCAGAACATAATTTGCACGTTATTAAAAAAAATGGCTATCGATTGTCAGTGTAGTATACATAAACTGATGTATATTCCCTAGAGTTTTGTTAATTTTTAATTTATTTAAGTTAAAACATTTTATGCATATTTTGTTTATTTAAATCATACAATAAATAACCAAGTCAAACTCAAAACGAGCAAAAACTAACATTGCTAGGGCTAATAACCCCCAAGCCTTCTCAAGACCAGAAGCCATTTTGCCGTTTTGTTCAGTGTAGTTCTAAGGTTTGGAAATTATGTCTTTGACGACCGCCATACCCTCTTAAGCTCGAGACGTAATTTCCACGCTACTGAAAAAAAAAATGGCTGTCGATTGTCAGTGTCGTATACATATACTGATGTATATTTCTTAAAGTTTTATTAATTTTTAATTTGTTTAAGTTAAAACATTTTAAACGTATTTTGTTTATTTAAATCATGCAATAAATAACCAAGTCAAACTCAAAGCAAGTAAAAATTAACATGACTAGGGCTAACAAACCCCATGCCTTCTCAAGACCAGAATATGATTTGCACTTTACTGAAAATAAAATACATTTAAAATGTTTTGATTTTTTTTTTCGTGTTTAAAATGTGTTTATTAGTTATATGAATGGGGAAGTCCTCCCCCTTGCGTTCCAAGTACAGCGCCCGTGTCTGGTGCCCTTTTCAAAAGTAACAAGAGATTTGAGAGCAAGACAGCCATTTTGTTCTGCATAGTAGAAAGGTCCATGAACTATGTCTTTAGGGATATTAGGTATATCAACCCCTCAAAATTATGCAATTGATTTATTATGCTTTAAAACTGAATTTTGCTATAAAATATATCAAAAGCCAATGTGTTAAATGGTTGCTAATAAGACAGCTCATCAATATATCGAGAACGACTGGGGGTATTAAGTTGAAACATTTGGGGATACTACTATTACTACTTCTGCTCTTGCAATTTAATTAAATTAAGGAGTGTAAGTATATCGAGGTTGTCAAAGAGCATAGATTAAATCTTTTGAGAATGATATTAAGTTATATTTTTCAAATCAACTTCAGAAGCTATGAAATTAAATGAAAAAAAATACTGTTTGTGTCAGAATTAAAAATTGTCAAAAATTTTCTCCAACATACAAATAGCAGCCCATACTATTTTATAGAAGAAAACTGAAAAGATGTACATTTTTTTTTTCATGAAAAAGACCATGTCAATAAAAAATGAACAGAAATTAATTTAAAAAGCTTTTTCCACTAGAGATGTTTTTCAAAGAAAAGTAAAGAGCTACATTAAGTCAGGAATGAGCAAAAATAAAGTCAAATAATCTTCCAAGCGTGGAACTACCACAAATTACAATCAATAAATAAATGAAACTCAAAACGACCAGAAATTACGATAAATGTCCCATACAAACTGAAACCGAGCAAAAATTAACATGAGTAGGGCTGATAACCCTTATACCTTCTGAAGACCAGAACACATTTTGCGCTTTACTGAAAACAAAATATGTTCGAAATTTTTTCACCTTTCTTACTTTCATAAATAAAAAATTACCAGAATCTTATGGAAGAAATGTCAGTATATTTCAATTTAACTGATAGATTTAAATTAGCCCAAACAAAACTTACAAATGTTTTGTGCAGGCTATTTTCTTTTTTTCTGAAGGCTCTCTGATGTGAAGCCAAAATGTTTGGATTTTATATTTTTTTTTTGCTTCAAAAAAGTTTTTTCTATTTTGCACTGCCTTATTAAAAAAATTAACCTAAAAAAGTTTAAGAAAATAAATAAATACCGTCTACTATGCCAATACAACGTCAGAGTTGGAAGTTGAAGTAAGTAAAGGACCATCCAATCTTAAGGACCTGTAGGCTATTGGACTCAATAGTCTATTCGAAGGTAGGGAATGTGGGTGGTTATTCATTAGACTCAGAAAGGAGACAGCACTATTTGGTTTCCTCCCTTGGGGACTCGCATGCTAGTTACAATATTGCGTTCTTGACCCCTGTCATCACTGTATCTTTCAATATTCAAATCTTGGTTTCTTCTTCTGGTTACTTCTCATTGCATAATCTTTACTAATAATGCTCCCTAGGTAAGTGAAGCCACCCACTTGATAAATATTCTCGTTACCCAACGTCACCTCTTCGTTTACGTTTATTCCTAGTGTAAGTAACTTTGTCTTCTTAATTTTAATTTTCAAACCTATTCTTGCACGTGGAACTCTATAAACGTTCAAAAAGTCATTCTTTTGCTGATACTTTTGTCTAGGACACTCATGATATCTGCATAATCTAAGTGTAGGAGAGTTTTACCTTCCCATTTGATTCCTATTTACTTATATGGAGACATACTTTCCCCAAGAAATTCTATATTATTGGTTTATTTGTATCAAGGTGCTAGCAGCTTTCAAAATTCCAGAAGCTGGAAGTTCTCTAAACTAGGAAACTTTAAAGCCCGTTTGCCGCTGGACTATAGAGGTCAGGGGTCAAAGACTGCTTATTATTTTTATTTTTATTTCTTGGATAAAGCTTACGTGCCTTTAAATACCTAGAAACCATGTTTCAAGCAGATGTCAACATTTTGAATTTTTCGTTGCATCCCCACCAAGCTATCATTGATGTTACTGATCTTAGGAATTAATCCTAGGCCAATTCATAATTCACTTGAGTTCCTTTATTGACACTTACAAAAATGTACTTGGTTGAGGGTGCATCCTTCCATGATTGTCCAGGACCAGTGAAAAAAAAAAGAAGAAAATCACAATATCTATAAAACCGCCAATGGCAAGCAATATCTTAAGTAACAAGTGGTAATTTTTGAGGCAAAGAAAATATGTAGCACATGCATAACAGTTTCTTTTTTTCAGATTTTCTGCCTTTCAAATGTGATGCATGCGGGAAAATTTTTTGGTACGTAAATTTTTAAGTTTAGTTTTATTTACCTTAAGTTTCACTCAGAAAAATAAAGCAATTAGAACTTAGTGCACTCTTTCTTGCCCACGACATAAACAATTTCACTCATAACATACTAGAACAGTTCCTGCTTAATTAGGTGGCTAGCACACACAAGTGGCATATCTTCAAAGATTATAGGTTCAATATCTGAAATGTGCAGACCTGCCTTATTCAATGCAAGTTGCAATAAAGCAGAAGAAAAGAAATAAAAGTGTTCATTTTATTGCAAACTGGTGAATTAAATATTCAAAATAGACAAAAAATTGAACATGAATCAAGACAACCATTCAATAATTAAAGCTCTTCATTTTGTAGAATTCCAAATTTGAAACTTGATACTTGGTTGCAAATATTACCTGGAAAACTCTTAAAAAAATATTAGTTACCACCACACCCATAGCAAATGTTTTAGGTATATTTTTAGCCACTCCTGCTTCAGTTGAACTACCTTTGCACTGACTTTGTTTTCAAGCAGTAAGGTCCACCTGAATATTTCTCAGAAATATACACTTGAACTAAAAATAGGTTAATGTTGCACACAATTTCTACTTCTGCCATGAAAAAGTAGCGAAGTTGAGTTTGTCATTTTCATATATTTCATACTTAAATACAAATATGGCCCAAGGATCTTCCTTATTCTGCTCATGGCGTGTTAATAGTTTTTTTTCTTTTAATGTTTGTATTGTAAGTTTAGCTGAAGGTAAGTTTTTTTTTTTTTTATGAAATCCAGAAAGCCCAAACGGTAGGATAATTATCCTCTAAACCATTCTGTTCATCTCAAAATGAATCTTAGATAAGATTGATTTTTAAAACTTGGTTTTTAAAAGCCCTCATGGGCCAAACTCGCAATCCAGAATTAAAAGATAGTAGCAGGAAGAAACCAAATATAACAAGGTTGCTCAGAAAAAAAGTTAAAAAGTCAAATGGTTGAAAACAAATAAAACGTATGACATTTATAAAGGAATTAAACCAAATGAAAAATAAAAAAAAAACATAATAGTCTTGTGACTAAAATATACAAAATAGTATATAGGCTAATAAAAAAGAGACCATAATAAAGATATTCAACATTTGTACAATAATAGGCATAAATATAAACAAATATAACAAAAGGTGAAAACATTGGTGGAAAAACAATAACGATGAATTAATAGGGAAAAACAGGGACTTTTTTTGAAGCAGAATGAAAGAAGCAAGGTCAACGGGGGGGGGGGATTGACTTGGTAAAGCAAATTTGTCTGGGATTATGGAGAGGAGTATTGGTGAAACTCAAGGAAATTTGTGCTGCCTTTCCTTCAGGGTGACCAGATTGGCTCTCCAAAGAAGGCAGATATAAGGGACTCTGCTCTCATCTAAGATAATTCTTATGTACCTCTTTGAACTACCTCTACTCTGTCCAACAGAATGAAATTTCTATTCTGTGTTTTTATTTCACTTGGGTGATCTGTTTTGTGTCTGGTGCTAACTTTGTGCAGACATCTTGGATTTATCATAGGGGTCGGGTCCTTCATACAGCAAAACATGCTCAAAATGCAAGAATATATTTTTTGTGGCAAAAGTAGAGGAGGGACCTCGGAAAATTGTGATGTGATTTGGAAGCAAACTTAATAGAACTTTAGGAATTGATCTTTAGCCTAAATTGGCCTGTTTTATTATTTCATGATCTGTGGTTGAAAATTTTCTGCATTTTTTTTTCTCTTTATGTGTTATTTCCTTTAACAATAAGAAAATCTTCATAGCATATGTAGTAAAATATTTTGTATGTCCTTGTCAAAGGACAATTTGCATGCAAAAATTTTGCCTGTATTTATACATATGAGAGCATTTGAATTTCCTTTACAGTTTGGAACATTATAAATACAATTCACATTCCTGCACATCAGCTGAGAAAAAGAACGTACAAGTTCCAGTGTGCCCTTTGTGTAATGGACCAGTTCCTGGGAATCGAGATGATCCTCCTGATATAGCTGTTAGCGGTCATATTGATAATGATTGTAAATCCGACCCAGCTAAGGTAAATCTAATTATGAGCACTTTTAATATAGTTATATATTGATTTTCCAGATGATAAGTTCCAACTCTTCTGTTTCAAAGAGTTTCTCTCTCTCTCTCTCTCTCTCTCTCTCTCTCTCTCTCTCTCTCTCTCTCTCTCTCTCTCTCTCTCTATCTATCTATCTATCTATCTATCTATCTATCTATCTATCTATCTTACATCTGCTTGTAAAAATCTTCCCAAGACTCGCCTGTTAAAATTTTGTATCTAGAGGAAAGAATCCTCATGTTGTTTGTCAAATATTAACGAATACTTTCGACAAACATGTTTAGTTCCTCAGTTACTTGCAATTTATGGTTCTACTATGCTTTCGATTTAAAATAACGGATGCGATTTTCGACGGCTCAATAGAAATATTTCAACGGAGCCACTGTACCGTTTTGACGCAGAAACTTGCAGCAAGAAACTGAGGAAAGTTGACGGATCGCGAAAAAACAGCCGTTTTTGCGTGGAATTGCATCAGTGGCAACCAGGGTATGTCTAAAGATAAGCTAAAGTATCTGATTTCTTCCAAAAAATTTATAGAAAAAAATGTTTAATTTTTATTTTGTGTTCTAAATAATATCTAAAACGTAGTATAAGGCTATATTTTAACTATTGTATGAACTGGAAGATTTAGCTTATTTTAAACATAATTTTTGCGCTTGAAGATACTGTAATTGAGTTACTGGAATTCAGGCTCCTAATAGGACATAGTTTGAGGACTTTGTCTAAAAGCTCTTGACGTCTTTATTTTTATTTATCCTCCAAAAGATATTTATTCATCTTAGAAGCGCAGTACCTGTCGTCATTTTTAATGAAGCCTAGTAAGTTTTGACTATTATTGCTCAAAGTTCTCTTCGGAGACACGGATACTTCGGAGACATTAATTTCCAAAGGCCAGGATCTGACGCTCCTGAAGAGTAGATTTGACGCGAAGCGCAAAGACTGGATGAATAAATGGTACTTCAGTAACAAGCCAACTCACACCGAAAAAAAAACTGCCTAATTTATTGCTATCTTTCAAATGACCTACATTATGAAAAAAAATGATAAAACACACAAAAGTACAATATAAAAACATATAGCGATGAACCCAACTGGCCTGTCAATTAAAAAATAAGTACAAAATCTTTTTCCTGGATATGTTTTTTTGCGGAAGTGGCTTTTGCTTTGCGTAAACCTTTCAAAAAGTTATTTTATGAAAATATAGCCTGCTATGATTTCAGAGTCCTTTGTAACAAAAAAGGTTTTCTCACTAGGTATCCTCTGGCTTTCTAGCAAAAAGTCTGTTGAATTTCCTTCATTGGTTTTCAGTGATAAATCGTTTGGAAACCATTCTGAATGCTAGTTCAGTGTTTCACAAAGCTGTTTTTCTAGTATTTTGTACAGGATGTCTCTTCTTATGGGTAATCCATTCGTTTAATGTTTCCGCGTGCTAGCCGTATTGGCTTGACAAATGGCGGTAAAAGAAGAGAAAATTCGTTGTAGGCAGGGTAATGCATGCAGTTGTAGAAAACATCATTTGAAGCCACGTCAGGTCTTCTTGTCTGAGAGGTTGCAAAGCTAATTCGATCGGTGCAATGTTCGTCCTTGGGACCCTATTTTGTATCCTAAGGATTGGTTCCAGTAGTCATTGCAAAAAGCGAATATCGAGATTCGGAATATATGCGCGATTGATATGCATGACAATAGGCCAGGTGCATGATCTATAAGAGGGATAATCTAGTTGGATCGGAACTGGCAATTAGAATGAAGAATTACACCTAGTTTGTTTTGTGCAGGAGGATCAACATCGATTGAGTTGTGTGTCCCAAGAGCCATCTGAGGAGAAATAACTCTGGAGGCAAAGCTTATCAGCTCTCTTGATAGGTTCACCCTTGAAGGTAAGGCAAAGCTGGGATGTCGACGCAAGACCCACGATCGGGTGATTAGTAGCTCTTTAGTCTTCAATGTTCTGAAATTCACCGTTCCGGCATCGGACCACTTTATATCTTGAACATTTAATTGTAGGGATAGAGAGGCTTGTATAGGATTACGCTCTTTATGGGCAGCTGCTTGGACTGTAGTGTCGTCAGCGGAAGGTTAATCGGATGTTCCTTTATATCGTTGATTTACACCAGGAACAGAATGATGAACAGAACGATTTCTTAGAAAACTTGCAATAACCTGAAGTATGCTGCTACAAATTCCGTACGCTTGGAATTTTTCAATGGGTCCTTATTACAGACTTTTCAGAGGCTTTTGTGATATTGAAAGAGAGCGCTCTAATATTGCCCCCTGGGTCAAAAGTTTAACCCACAACAGATGCTCGGTATTCAGTCTAACAGTCAAACGTAGAGCGTTTCTGGCGTAACCCATACTGCCCATTTCCAATTCAGCTATGTCTAGTTCTTCTCCTCGAAAGCTACCGCTTTCCTTGTAGCTCATTTAGGAAATAGTCGTCTTTTCTTCTCTCTCAAAACTTCTTCTGGCAGGTGTATCTATAGTCCATTTGTCTAAAATGAATTTGTAAAATTGTTTAGAATGAAGCAAAAGGTTTATATAATCTTTCATTTGGTCTCGAAGCATCATCACACCCTAGACGAAGATGTTTCTCTCACATTATTTTCGAAAACAGGTTAGAAAGCAAAAACAATTCTTCTAGTACGTTCTTATCTGGTGATTGAATTTATAGCGGTATATTTTTGCTTTATAGTAGGTAGGATAGACTTGTTCTGGCAGGCGTATTTATAGTCCATTTGTCTAAAATGAATTTTTAAAATTGTTTAAAATGAACCAGAAGGTTTAAAGTAATCTTTCATTTGGTCTCGAAACATCTTCACATCCTAGACGAAGATGTTTCTCTTGCATTATTTTCGAAAACAGGTTAGAAAGCCAAAACAATTCTTCTAGGAATGTTCTTATCTGGTGATTGCATTTATAGAAGTAAATTTACTTTATAGTAGGTAAGAGAGACTGCTTATTACTGACGTAGAGAACAAGTTGTTACCTTCCTGTTTGGAGATTGAAATGAAGCCACATTAATACAATAGTCGGTGTTTAAACCATGAATAACAACTGTTCCCGTGAAAAACTTCAAACCTTATTTTGACTATCCTTTAAAATTATGAATATATTAGATACGCCCTTCGTTTGGGTATGATGATAATTTGTTTTTCTCTTGCAGGCGAAAAGGAAACTGTTCTCCAATCTCTGTTCTTACAAGAAATGCAAGCAGAAAGAAATGATACCAGTTGTATGTAGTGAATGCAAACGGAATTATTGTTTGAAGCATCGACATACTACTGATCATGAATGCCAAGGCCGGCAAGCTGCAATCAGAGATGCAGCTTTAAGAAGAATGACGTCAAGAGGGGTCAGAAATTCAAAGGTTCAGCCTTCCCTGAGAATGGATGCAAGGTCTCTGCAAGGAGGGGTTGTAAGTTATAATTGTTTGTTTTTAATTTCTATTTTTGGTGTAAATTTTCATAATCATGGTTGCTACCAGGTGTTTTATACTAGAAAACTACTTGAGCACATCCAATTTCGTCTTTGAGTGGTGGGATTTGGGATTATTTTTTATTGTTGTGGAGGGTCGAAAACATGTCAAGTACATAGGCCCCGAGCTTTCAATGCCTAATAAAGATAACATGATAATTGCTTGAGAAATTTATAAGCTTAGAAACTACCAACAGATGCGAAGCAATACGAAAGCAAAGCAAAGGACGCGGGCTCGAATTTATTTGAGGTGACGGAGGGGTAAATTCATTTTTTAGCAATAGCTTAAGATGTATAGGACAACTATAGAAACTTTGGTGAAAGAGAGTTTTAAAATTTATGGAGTGAGGCTATAAAGGTAAGGTTTAACAGACATAAATCGTTCCAGCTGAAAATGACCAAGCTACGTTGCTATGTAAATGCCGATTGGGAAGTCTGATTGAAAATGGAATTTGCTGAGGTTTTCCTAGAAAAAATTTTCGACAAAAAAAACTTACTTCTCTAATACCTGTCTGAAAAAGGAAAAAAAAATAGTAGTACAAACATATGCAACTTATATGAAAATCTTAGGAATTATAGTGAACATCTTAAAAATTTGATTTTCTCGAGGGGGGGGGGGTAGGTTTAATAACAAGACCCGGCCCCGCTAATGTGAATTCGGAATATAAATTGTTAGCTTCAATGATATCGTATCAACCAGTTTGCTTTTAAAATATTAAGATATTTATATATCTATGCACAGGAAATGGATTTGACTAGTAGAATCTGATAATGCTGTGAAATATGTCGTTAGCCGCAATTTTTACCGACTAGAATGTTTCTGTAAGCCTGTAAAAGATTGTTGTCAGCAATTGTTGGTGAATTTTGAGGTGAGACATTAAAGAAGTTATGATGTAACATTGTAAATTTCTTTATTTAAAAAATTTAATTGGGCTACTTTTAAATTCTCTTTTATTATCTTAAGTATGTTTTAAATATCCAAAGATTATCTAAAAAAAATTGTGCTTAAAAATTCAAATGTGGTGAAAAAAATATATCTTAGGATTTTATTTGTTTGAATTTAGGATTCTATGGAGCTGCTATGGCGTTATGAGATAGTTTTTGGTCTCCAGTCTAGCGTTAGCTCCTTCCCCCATCGTTATACAGAGGGGGGCTGCTTGCGGGTTGTTGGGATGGGCTTTTAAAGAGTATATATATATATATATATATATATATATATATATATATATATATATATATATATATATATATATATATATATATTACAAACAGTGCTGCAGGGTGACCATGAAGATTAGTACCCCTCAGAAAACTTATAGCGTAGTAAAAGAAACATCATTTCACTGTGTTTTGCTTAATGGATAATTCTTCTGGGTCTTGTTTGCTCTGATGGCCTTTTTGGCTGAATAACCTCTTTCTAGTCATATTATTTATTAAAAAATGCCTCCCCATCGCTTTATAATGCGTGTAGGTGTGAATACACGAGGCTGCAGATTGACTCAGGTGTGGGATTTCGGCACTTGTTAATTGAATTGCTCGCCAAGCAAGGAAAATCATGCATTGACCAAGATAGACCTGGGCTTGTGCAAGCCTTCATGCAACTCAAAGTGTCGGGAAATTCTTCCTGTCCAGTTTTAAGTCGGCTTAAGTGCTTTATCTAGGCTTCAAAAGCCTCTTCTATTCTTTAACCTGCACTTGTGGGTCACATTGCTTTTCCTGATGCTGCAATAATTTAAATGATTTAAATATCGTCAAAATTGTGACTTAGTATTACTATGCTTAAATACAACTATCGTATTGACATTTTGACTGATGAATTCAGACGCTTTGATCTAGACTTGGTAGGAGTTTCAGAAATTCATGTCCCAGGTTTTAGGAAACACGAAATAAGGTTATGTAGAATTTGTTTATTCAGGTTCTAGGGATTGCCTAGGGACGGTCCCTGTCTGCCGTAGAAAGTAGGGCTCGTGATGGACAAGGAAGGTTGTAAGTGTAGCATAGGCTCGGAAGTTGGTATTTTTAGACTTCTATTTGCTTACTTTATGGTCAAAAGTGCGGCTTATGAGTCACACCGGTATATGTTTCTATAGAACTGACTCACGGACACGGTAGTGGCTCGTATGTTTCCAGGTAGGAATACGGAATTTTTGCCATTGTATTTTCCTTTCCAGATTTGTGCAAACAGGGGTAGAAGGTATTCTAGGCTTGGTAGATTTTGTTTAAGGAAGGTAATATCAATGGCAAAAGATTGCTATAGTTTTGTAAGCACAATCGCTTACCTACAAGTAATACGGTATTTGGTCAAAATGGCCCATAAGTTTAAATAGTGCACACATGATGATAAGACAGCAATCATGACGTTTGATAGACTAAAAGATGAGAATGTCCTATGAAGTTTCCAAGAACAGCTGGGTATGAAACTGGAGAGTTAAGAATTTCATATTGTAGAAAATGGATGAACAGATTTTACGGAAATAGCTTGCAAGGTAGTAGAATGTGTTTTAGGAAAAAAAAAATTAGAAACACAACTTTGAATATGATCGAAAACGCTTAAAGCTTGATATAAGAGAAAAGGCGTTTTTGTAAAAAGTTTCTGTGAGATAGATTTTCCGAGAATAAAAGAAAAGAAAGGAGTGAAGTAGAGAATACATTTAAGCGTTAAGTAAGGAGATTGGAAATCGAGGCCATGGTCAGAATGAAATTATCTAGAATATGGAAGAGGCAGACAGACAGAAAGGATTGGTATACTAAGAAAATTAGAAGAAGTAACCCGTCAGGACTAGTCTGAGCTGAAAATACGAAGGGGTCTTCCACTTACTGGTATAGAAAGAGAAAGAGAGAAGGCAGATGACAATTTGGGAGTGAAGGAAAATTGGGTTTGTAAGGGGTACCCACAGGCAGGTGCTAGAAGGATTTGGAACCAATAAAGCCTTTGGTGCTGATAGCGTGGTAAATTAGTTTTTTCAGATATAATGGTTTTGAAGTTAAAAAATGTTGAATTGTTGAAGATTACGAATTTGCTACTTCTAGCACTAGCAATTCACAGAAACCCCTAGCCTCCTGATGTCTACCTAGTTGTGTATTCTTTTCTGTCTCGTTATATTAAAAGATTTGTTCTTTTAACACCTTTATGAAAGTAATCTTTCATTTGGTCTCGAAACATCTTCACACCCTTGACGAAGATGTTTCTCTCGCATTATTTTCGGAAACAGGTTAGAAAGCAAAAACAATTCTTCTAGTAGGCTACGTTCTTATCTTGTGATTGAATTTATAGCGGTATATGTACTTTATAGTAGGTAGGATGGACTTGTTCTGGCAGGTGTATTTATAGTCCATTTGTCTAAAATGAATTTTTAAAATTGTTTAGAATGTATCAAAAGGTTTAAAGTGATCTTTCATTTGGTCTCGAAACATCTTCACAGATCAAAGCTAGGTTCAAAGCTCCCATCTCCAAAAGTGTTGAATTTTGTACTAAAACAAAGATCATGGATGCCTATTTATTGTTTTTTCTTCTAGGGGTGATCGTATCGTAGGGACGGTTCTAGAATATCGGAAAAGGCCCGATTTTAACCAAAACTAAAAGTCTGGAGGACAACTAGCGCCCTCCCTCGCCCTTTTTCCTCCAAGGTCGTCCAATCAAAATTTTTAGAAAGCCATTTTGTTCAGCATAGTTGAAAAGTCCAATAATTACGCCTTTGGGGATACCTTGACCCCCCACAGCCCCTGAGAGAAGGGCTCTAAGTTGTGAAACTTGCCCATTGTTGACGTATAGTATTTGTTTTGGGAAATATGGACTTTTTCGTGGGGAGGGGGGATTTTCTACGGTGCGAATTTTCAATTCGGTGGTCTTTACCCTAAAATCTGAATTTTCGTCCCAATTTTTCAAGAACGACTCCTGAAAAACAAGGGGTATCTTAGTTTAAATTAAGTATCTTAGATTAAGATACTTTTTGAAAGTATTAAAAAGCTTTTGTGTGTGGAGCAAGGTATTCAGGAGGAGGCAACAATTCTCATTTACGGAGTAATTTTTGTCCGTATTAAGTTTTAATGCTGCTTTTTGCTTTGAGTTGAGAAAATTTTATTTTATTTAATCATTTACAAAGACACTAATGAAAGCGCAACACCGATAATTTTTTCATTGCCGTTTTTCTCAAAAAGCCTAGTGAAGTTAGGCTTCAATGATTTTCGACGCTCCAGTAAAGTTAAAACCAGTTGAAAGATTCGTTTAATGTCAGGAAATGTGAAATTGTTTCTGTAAATCTTTAATCATTCGGCTCTATGCCTCTAGTTGTATTCTTCGAGAACCATCTGTGAATATTCCTCGCTAATAAAGTCGTAGATGGCAGACAGGTATTTTGTATATATTCTCTGTACATGTTCAGATGTTATAATATATATTTTCTGGCAATTTTAAAAACTTTATGTACATGTCTACAACATCCAGCATAAAAGATCAGCGAAAGACATTTGAACAATAGTGTTTTTGGTTATATCACGTCTCACTAATTATTTAGAATGACGTTGCGTATGCCTAGATCGTACCAATTGAATATATCTAACCATTCGAGCCTATTCAGATTGAGAGGAAGCTGAGTTCTGGTAGATTAGTTCCTTAGACCAATTTCGGAAGGGGATAGTTTTCATTTCATACTATCTATCATGATCACCACAGTGATAATCCAATGAAACACCAAATTCACTCCTTTAAGACTGAATTGTGATTCCATGTTTCAGATTGAATTCTTTTTTAGTGTTTGTATGCACCAGTTCTTGCTTTTAAAGAATCTCTCAGCTAATATAGAAAACTGTATGAATGACCCTTTTATGTTGATAATTATTGAGGAAACATAAATGTGAGTCCTATTATTCTAATTTAGATAATATTTTAGAAACCTTAAGTTATAGAAGAATACGACCTCCTTGTCGGACCTTCAAATAATTTTACCAGCAGGGTGTGACATAATAGCACTACTTTATGATGTTGCTAAAGGAAAAAAAGCTGCTAATTGTAATTAGTGTGAGGGTGTGAATACAGTGGAACCTCGTTGGTAGCAGTTGTAAAAGACGAGCTTTGAATTTCAATTTTGAGTTTTAATGGTTGTTTATTTCAATTGCTGATATTCCAGTTAGGTCCTCCTTTTTTAGAGGTTTTAGATCCTCCTTACTTTTGTTCGCTTAGGTTTTAGATCCTCCTTAGTTTTGCTCCTTAGTTTTTTTTTCAAAAAAAAAACAACAAATTCTAATTAATATTTCACGGTTAATTTTAAAATGCTTACAAAAGCTGTATCTTTAAATGAAATAATATCCTTTTGCCACTGTTTTTTGTTGAAAAAAATAAAATAAAATAAAGGTGTGTGGTACCAAATTGGTGCTAAAATTAATTTGGAATAGGGTTAATTAACCACAGTGTATTGAAAAGGGAATAGCGGAAAATTCACATGGATAAATAAATTAACCTGGATAAATTTGATTTAAAGGAAATCAAAATTTTTACGTGTTAAATCTTGGGACAAGATTGATAAGGGTATCTTCCAAGGGGAGTGTGACTTCATGCTAGATAAAATCCGAGTTCCGTTTCAACTGCTCCAACGGCAACCTGGGATTGACGAATCTAACATTCGTATTGAACTGAAGTTTATTGTGCGCAGATTACCCACGCTCTAAAAATGCCGAGAAATTCGCTGTCTCGGTGAGAACGTGTAGATCTGGATGGTCTACTAACGAGAGCCTCAAATCCGCTTGTCAGTCTTCGAAATTTTGGTTACGTTTGTGGAATGATTGTAATAAACCTAGAAACGAGTTATAAAAATTCTTTACGGTTACTTACTAAGCGGCACTTTCAGAAGGAGCTCAAAGCTCACCGGGTTGGCCAAAGTGTTGCAATTGCGGAATCGATCGCGAATGACCCTAATAAGTTATGGAAAACTTGTTCGGCAAATAATAAAACTCGGGAAAGCAAGATTACCATTAGTTAGAACTAGTGGCATTCATATTTCAAAATTCAGTTCACCGAACCCGACGTTAACACTCTCAAGAAATTGAAACGGAATTAAATAATCGCTTAAATACTCCTGGACCGGGTACCTTTGTAGTAAGTTCTAGTGAATTACGTGATGTTATACGAAAGCTTAACAAAAGACAGTCCATGGATTATGATGGCATATGCCCCTTCATTTACAAAATGGGTCTGATTATCTTATGCGTCATCTTTCTTTGTTGTACCAAATGATTTTTTGCTGTGTTATAATTCCAGATTCTTTTTGTGTTGGTCTTATTTCACCGATTCTCAAAAAAGGGACGGATCCGTCTGAATGCTCATCGTATCGACCTATAATTGTTTCAAGCGTTTTTGCTAAGGTGTTTGAATTATTTATAATTAATAACCTACATTCTCTCTGTTCTATGCCTCCTCACCAGTTTGGGTTCCTGCCTAAGCTTGGTCGCTTCAATGCTCTAAAATATCTTTGCAATTTGTCGATTGATGCAGATAAATCCGGTGTTACTCTAGCGCTTGGAACATACGATGTTAGTAAAGCATTTGATTCGTTGTTGCATCCCTAAACAATGAATGAGATTTTGAACAATGGTGTATCGCAAGACTTGACCTTTTCTGTACCTGTACCGCCATATGAAAGCAAAAATACGTATACGTGGAAGCAATTTGCTGACTGATGGGTATATACCAATTCATATCGGGGTTAAGCAGGGTGCAGTTACTTCTCCCACGGTTTATAATAATGCAACACTTCCAGCTCAGTGCCAACTTTGTTCGTGCTGTATATATAAAGGCACTGATCTGTCGATATTTTGTTATGCAGACGACATTTTTAATATTAGTAGGACTACCAGTGGGCTAGAAAAATGTTTTTTAGAGATATGTAAAAACTACAGTGATATTGGGCTTCTCCTAAATGCTGGAAAATGTGATGTTTTGATTTTTAATGAATTAGATGTGACTAGATCAGATGATATATCTATAGATCTTAAGTTGAATTATCTTGGCCTTCCTATTGGAAAAAACCTGAAGAAAACTAGCCTATTGATGCTTGAAAGTATGGAAACGAAAATCCGTCGTGCATATGGTACAATTGTTAGTTCTCAGTTTCATTTAAATAGAGCCCATCTTGCGAGGATTTACAATAGTGTAAATCCTTTACACTATTTACACTAAGTACATTGAAAAAGACAACATTTGCCATGAATGGCAAAATGTTGTCTTTTGACGTGGTTATTTTTGTTTGTATTTTAGAATGTAATTACGATATGTTGTTTCTTTCTTTTTTTATTTTTCAATGTACTCCATCACTTCATTATTTTGTATGATAGGTGATAAATAAATACATACATACATACATACAAATGAAGCGATATAAAAGATTTTTTTCGCATATGACACATAAATGTAAAGTCATCTTATACACCATATGGTCTTGTTATTTCTTAAAACCAAAATGAAACTTCAACTGCATTTTCAGTATTAGTTGGTAAAAAAAAGAAAAAAAAGAGAAATGGGGAAATTTTTTGTTTTGTTTATTTTTTTGTTCAATTCTTTGTTTATTAGGTCTCAAATATAGCTTGTTAAATGGAATATCTTCCGAAGCGTGTACACGCTCTTTGAGCTTCTGTAGAAAAGGGTATTGTGTTATGATTTTATGTCTGTGTTGTGGCCTTACGACACAAGTGTCTTTTCGACGATGTAGCAGTATTTTAAGATGGAAGACTGCTTTTGGATTTATAGGGGTGTGGTCAAAAGGATCTAGAACCACTTATATTCCAGTACTTGCATGCACAACCTTCAAACACATTTTCTCTTTTCGGTGTCTGGTAATGTTTTGTGATTACTCGGAAGGTCTGGCCTCTACCCTAGAAGAAAAAAGAAAACGAGATCTAGAAAAGTTTACGGTCTAATAAACCCCATCCTCTTAGTTAATATTCAAATATACTATATGTTAGATAATGGGTTTTATTGTAAATTATAATCAGTGCCTCTTGTGTTAATTGTGGATACTAGAAGGATCGCTTAGAACCAAGGCTTGTCTCTGAGACCATGTACTTGTCTTCATTTTAACATTTAAACAGGTAACGTAAATTTCCACACACAAAAAGATGTTACACAAGGTCCGTTCCATCTCAATTGCCTTGCATACTCCATTATCAACATAAAGAGAAGGCGAGATTGCATTGGTTTAGAAATCCCCATGAATTTTCTTATGAACCGTTTCATATCTTAATTTTAGAGTGAAGAAGAAGCATTACGACGTGCCTTGGAACTTTCCAAAGCCTCTGACCATGAAAGACAAGCGCAATCTGGGAGTAGCCGAAGTGCACAAGAAGAAGAAGAAGATGAAATGCTAGCTAGAGCTATTGCTTTGAGTGAACGTGAAGGTGGAAGCAAAAATTGCTCCGTTATGTAATTGGTGAGATGAAGTGCATTTCCTTCGTTCTGAAATTGATTAATGATGTGATTTGTTCTGTTCGCATATAAGTTACTTTGCACGGAGTATGTAGCTTGTTGAAATTTTTAGTAGATTAAATTTAAGCTTTGTTAATTCAGTTTTTGTTATCTTGATTCAGTTTAGAGTAGACAAGCTTTGAATGTTATTAAAAATTGTTGTTTTTTTGCTTTTGAAAAGGGAAAGAGAAGGTTTTTGTTTCAAGCATTCTGTTACTCAATGAGTAAGTTATGTGTGTCAATGAGCCCCTGGCAGCATAAACTTATATTCCTTCCCTTTTTTTGAAATAACTGAAAATTAAGCTGCAAGGAATTGCCTTGAGAGCCATAATTGTCGGCGTAACTATTCTTTACGTATGTAGAATAATATTTTGCATGTCCTTTGTTCCTATTTTTCACCAGTTTTGATTCATGTTTCGCTTAGAAATTGTCAATCACCTACTTCAAAGTTACTATGCTTTATGCTCTTTAAAGGTTTTAGTGTTACTTTTTTGCATTAAGGCAGTTTTATCTGGTGTGTTTATAATATTTGCAAGTAGATGGTCATACCAACCATCATAAATATTGACAAGTATAGACATATAATAGATTTCAAACAAGCATCGTCACAATTTTTTTTTTGGATTTGAATAAAACGAAACATGCCAACAAAAAAAACAGTCCTGTTTCTGTTCAGTTTTTTGGTAAAAACGGAAAACAGCTGTTTTTCAACACTTACAGCTTAAAGATTAAAGCAGTAGGGGATTAAGTTTTGTTTTATTAATATAATAGCATAGTTTGTTCGGGTCTTAAAAACTTATCACTTAAAAACATGCACTTACCAGTATCTTGGAAATTGTTTGGGCACCCTGCTTTCGCTTGAAATATTGGTGATTGAAAATGACGATTCACTCGACACACTAGTAGCAGGTACAGTAAGATACTGTAAAGTAATTGAAGTGATATCATTAACTTCATCACGTTGCATCACAAAGTTTTGTGATTCTAGCTAGCAGCTCAATAAAAAGATTAGCAAATAAGACTTGAACTTGCAGCAGGGACAGGAGTTTTCCGCCTCACCTGGCATCCGAATTTGGATTTTTCTTGGGATTTGTTTAACTGTAAGCTCCCCAGAAACACGGTATCGTCAAGAAAACGAAGATGATCGAATTATCATTATCTTTAACATAATCTCGACCTCAGTGGGTAAACCCAGCTGTTCTGCCGACCGAAATTAGTAAATAAGATATAATGAGCATCATTCGTAAACAAAAAAAATTTGTACGGCATGACACGCCATTCGGTAATATCCGTCGTCCCTTTAAATGAATTGGCTAGCGACATCTCTGTCGATAGCCGAGCTATCTTAGATACCCTGCACTTGACAAAAGCCCAATATATGACTCCTTTTCAATGAGCCTGAATGCGTGAATCCCTCGTCCTTTCAGAAACTTCCTCATTATTTCGCTATATTGACGAGCTAAAACCAAAGATTTGACTACCATAATGTGTTCCTAATGTAATAATTTATTTTTGACCGGCTACAAAAATCAAAGCAGAGTATCAATAAAAGAAACAAAACAAACACTACACAAAATAGAAAGAACAAGAAACTAAAGCAAACGAGTAAGGCCTCTGTGGGCGGGCAGATACTTATAAGTAGACTGGGGTATTTGGCCAGAGAGCTCCGTGAGCTTCGACCCAATATCCGGGAAACTATAATGTATTTAGCTAGACATCAAATTTTGACCATCGTTACGTCGGTCCACTGGGGACTGCTTGTGAAAGAGGAATCTAATTTTTACTGGTATTAATGATTAGCTAGTGATTGGTATTAATGTATCTAGCTAGATACGCATGTAAATTTGATTCTAGAGACAGGATAACGAGTCATCCCTCGATGTCTTTTGCAACCATTTTGCTTTAATATAAAGAAACTAACAGTAGAGGCATTGGCTCTTTATGCGGGTTTTCTTTGCATCCTTACTTGTTTGATTTCCATGGTCCAGCAAGGGTAAATATCCATATATGGAAATTATTCCTGTATGATGATTTATAAACAGGAATTATAACAGACGCCCTATCGCCGCCAATACTCTTAACCGTTTGATCAATAAGACAATGTAAACTTTTATTATCTGTGTGTTCTTGGGCGTTACAGTTAAAGGAAAGGGCATGTGATTTCTCCCACCTTGTGAGGGGCATTTGACTTCTGGGTAGGGTATGGATTTGCTACATCACCACTACTGATAAAATAAGTAACCAAGAAGAAATACAATAACAAAAAAGGAAAAGAAAACAAAAGAAGAGAGCCATCGATAGCCATGGTTAAAAAAAAAAAAAATTGTAGAAAGCTTCGCCTTCTGTGTTTTTGTGAGCCGTTCCTGTGCTTGCAAAATCAAAGATTAACATTGATTCCCAAATTCAAGGACTCCCATAAAAAGACCTTACTTAATACAGGAACATAAGTAGGTGAGTTTTATGGCCTGGTGCAACCTCGCCTGATATTTGTATATGCCATGATACTTGTATATTTGTGAACCACGATGTGGGTAAGCAGGCATCTACGCATATTCTTTTCTTTTTGCGGAAGTTCATCGTTCTGGTGGGAGGGTAGAAGTTATAAAATGTAAAAACTTACTGGTAAAGGGGGGGACCAAGCACATTCTTAACCGTGTGACAATCTTCTTCAACGCATACATGTTGGACCTTGCCGTCTAGACCTTATATTTTGCTAAACTTTTCTGTTGTAAAATTAAGTATTGAATTTTTTTATTCCTGGATATGCCGTCATAGGCTCGATAATTTATCCCTGATTAACTGAGCACTTGGACTAGGTTGGAAAACTCCTGTCCATAATATACAATCTAATAAAGCATTATTATAGCGCAGGTGTAATTTTTTTTATATAAGTGACCTGTCGTACTATCGATGCATAACAAGCCACTTATCGGAGGGTGAAGATCAATTTTCCCCCTTGATTTTGAAAAATATGTTTTTTGTTATTGGTATTGAGAAAACAAAAAAGATGCCCCCCAACTCCTTGATTTTTTCAAATACATTTTTTTCACGAAAGGATAATTTTCCCAAACCCGAATTCGGGAGTAATTTTTTTACAGAATTGAGACATAAACAATAGATGTAAAAAAAAATACTATAGATGAAAGCTTAATGTTAAACACAACGAGGATAGTTCAAACTCACTACATTTGCCACTTTTTTTATTCAAGGTTCAGATCTGCCGCCGCAATAGTGCGTGTGTGCTAACACATGTTGAAAGATGACATCTCGTATCAAAACAAAAAATTTCTCCTACAGAACTGGCTTAAGTTGATTATGGCAAATAAAGTTAATCAGATCACAGGGTTTCTATCAGGAAATTATGAAGGATATTACGTCTATCGTGAAGAAAGAAAGGAAAAGTAATATATATATATTTTTTTTTTTTACAAAAATTGACAGGTGTGGAACGTAGAGTCCCTTGAGTTTTTTCTTTCATACTTCCAGCTGATGTATCTCAAGGCATTTCAAACAGGCAAAACCAGTCGTTTGTGTCTAGGTGTCTAAACTGATTGGTTGTTACCCTTGTTGTCACCATCCTTGAAAAATGTCTGGTGACAATTTACCTACTTACATATTTTAATGATCTTTCTATATTTCCTGGTATAATATATCCAAGTAATAAATCCATGATGCAGAAAGGCTAATGACAGATGCAGTTTTAGGCCTCACAATTTTTTTTTTGGGGGGGGGGGTAGTATATCATAGGAGTGTAAAAATATAAAATACATGAATTTAATAACAGAAAACATGGAGGACAGCTGCAGGGGCGAAGCCAGAGTTTTGAGTTTGGAGGGAGAGGGAAGACAATGAACTTGCTGAGGAAATCTTCCAGTTTGCCAACAAATGCGAACACATAAGCTAAATTAAGACGCCCAAAGTTCCTAGACATCGGCACTTACGTGCCGATACCTCGTAACTTTGGGATAGGAATCTCCCCTTAGCTGTGCCCCTGGGCAGCTGAGCCATATTAAACTTAATAGCGGCAGAAATAAATTTTCATAATGATTCAAACTCAAAATGACCAGAATTTACTGTTAAATAATAAATGAAACCCAAAACGAATAGAAATCAAATAAAGAATCATAGCAAAAGTCATGCAACATGTACTAATATAGAAGAATAAATAAGTCTTAAAAAAATAAGACCTGAATTGAATGTCCAAATCAAACTTAAAACGAACAAAACTCACTACAAACAAGAGTTTGACTACTGCTCCCTTCCCTAACATTAAAGGTCTAAGGCTTACGGAGTTTTCTGCGTTTTGTTGAAAATCTATATGTGTCTTGAACCGTCCTTGGAAAGAACTCAAAATTGAATTGAATTTTGATATGTAACAATATTAATTTCTGAAGGTTCAGCACTTCAAGATTTTATTTGACTGTAATTTTTTTTTTTTTTTTTTTAATGTTGTAAGCATAAAAGAAAATATTTGTTCTTTAAATATAGTTCTTTTTCATTAAAGCGCCAATGACGCAATAGGCTTTGTATTTTTACAGTTAAGTGAGGGGGCAGTACCCAAACTCTTGTTTGTAGCGATTTTGTTCGTTTTAAGCATGATTTGCATGTTCAATTAAGTTTTACTCGTTTTAAGATTTATGTATTAATTTATATTAGTACCTGTTTTTGTTTGTTTGTAATGATTATTTATTTAATTCCGTTATGTTTTAGGCTTCATTATTGTTTATTAGTAATTTCTGGTCGTTTTTATGGCATTTGGTATTAACCAAGTGACATATAGTAATCGCCAATTCTGTCGGTCTGTCTGTCTGTCGGTCCCGGTTTTGCTACTTTAGGCACTTCCAGGTAAGCTAGGACGATGAAATTTGGCAAGCGTATCAGGGACCGGACCAGATTAAATTAGAAATAGTCGTTTTCCCGATTTGACCATCTGGGGGGGAGTGGGGGGCCGGTTAATTCGCAAAAAATAGAAAAAATGAAGTATTTTTAACTTCTGAGCGGGTAATTGGATCTTAATGAAATTAGATGTTTGGAATGATATTGTGTCTCAGAGCTCTTATTTAAAATCCCGACCGGATCTAATGACATTGGGGGGAGTTGGAGGGGGGAAACCTAAAGTCCCGGTTTTGCTACTTAGGCACTTCCAGGTAAGCTAGGACGATGAAATTTGGCAAGCGTATCAGGGACCGGACCAGATTAAATTAGAAATAGTCGTTTGCCCGATTTGACCATCTGGGGGGAGTGGAGGGCCGGTTAATTCGCAAAAAATAGAAAAAATGAAGTATTTTTAACTTATGAGCGGGTAATTGGATCTTAATGAAATTTGATGTTTGGAATGATATTGTGTCTCAGAGCTCTTATTTTAAATCCCGACCGGATCTGATGACATTGGGGGAGTTGGAGGGGAGGAAACCTAAAATCTTGGAAACACTTAGAGTGGAGGGATCGGGATGAAACTTGATGGGAAAAATAAGCGCAAGTCCCAGACACATGATAAACATAATTGGAACTGATTCGCTCTCTTTGGGGTAGTTGGGGGGGGGAGGTAATTCTTAAAAATTAGAAAAAATGAGGTATTTTCAACTTACGAACGGGTGATCGGATCTCAATGAAATTTGATGTTTAGAAGGATATCGTGTCTTAGAGCTCTTATTTTAAATCCCGACCGGATCTGGTGACGGGGGTGGGGAGTTGGGAGGGGGAAACCTAAAACTTGGAAAACACTTAGAGTGGAGGGATCGGGATGAAACTTGGTGGGAAAAATAAGCACAAGTCGTGGATACATAATTGACATAACCGGAACGGATCTTCTCTGTTTTGGGGAGTTGGGGGGGGGGGGGCGGTTAATTCTGAAAAATTAGAAAAAATTAGGTATTTTTAACTTACGAACTGGTTATCGGATCTCAATGAAATTTGATATTTAGAAGGATATCGTGTCTCAAAGCTCTTATTTCAAATCCTGACTGGATCTGATGACGTTGAGGGAAGTTTGGGAAAAAATAAAAAAATTGAGGTATTTGTAACTTACGAAGGAGTGATCGGATCTCAATGAAATTTGGAAGGATATCATGTCTCAGAGCTCTTATTTTAAATCCCGACTGGACCCGGTGACATTGGGGGGAATTGAGGGGGGGACCTAAAATTTTGAAAACGCTTAGAGTGGAGGGATCGGGATGAAACTTGGTGGGAAAAATAAGCACAAGTCCTAGATACGTGATTGACATAACCGGGACGGATCCGCTCTCTTTGGGGGAGTGGGGGCGAGGTTTAATTCTGAAAGATTAGAAAAATGAGGTATTTTTAAATCACGAGTTAAGAAGGAAACATGTTTGAGAAGGAAGCATGATAAGAATACAATATGCATAACAATTGTAGCAAACAGATTTTGCATGGAACTCCCTATATATTACCCCCCCCCCCCCCTTAATGTGTAAATATACAGTCGAAATTGTATATTTCCCCTCTATTCTCCCAAGGCGTCTCTCTTGTTTCAGACCTTATACTTATTAATTGAATTAACTGTTTAAAAGAAGAACCGGAAAACAAGTGATGGGTGACAGAATGCATTGGTTTTATATAATTTGGACTATATATTTGCTTTTTAGGGGAAGGTGGGCTGGCGGTAAAGTATAGGGAGGATCCATGCAAAAGGTGTTAGCTACAGCTATTGTGCGTATTATGAAATGTTTTCTTAACATGTTTCCTTGTCTAGGCTTATACCCCTAAGCTGTAACTATTGCTGACGAAATTGGAATTCCCTAAGAAGCAAAGTCCTGCGGATGTAACTGTTCCAGTCATCTATGCAGTCAGCACAGTAAAGGGAAAATATTTTTACACTGTGACAGTCATCAATGATGATTTTACATTCATGAACTTAGCTATTGACTTTTAATTAGTTCCCATGTCCTTTGGGCACAGACAACGCGGACCCCAGTTATTGCTCACCTGTTTCAAAAGCCGCCTTTTCAAATGCGCAATTTAAATACGTATGTAAAACGTTTTTCATGAATTTGATGAGCAGGTCATTCAAAGAATCTATGTCAAAAGATAAGGATAAAATTGTAACTGAAATGTATGAAAAAATTCCTACCTATAAAGAACGGTACCGATAATTCAAAAGGGCAAGGTAATCATTTTTGATATTATTCTAAAGTCGGGTGTTGAATATTTCGATAGCCTTGCAGACTCAAAGGACTGCAGGTACATACACAGGCTCTTGGTTCGTTTTTTAGGGGGGGGGGGGGTGATTAACTTAAAAAACAACGAAAATTGGTTCTATTAGTCTGTGGCCTTTTGAAAGAAAATTACTGGTACTTATGTATTATACCTAACACACTCAAGAAGTGTAGTTACGTTAATCATAATGAAATACACCAAAACATGATGTAAATTTAATACTTTGGTTTATACAGTAGTATAATTTGGGCTATATATAGAATACTTGGAAAACGTGATAATTGGGGTATTTTTATCTTACGAATAGGTGATCGGATCTTAATGGAATTTGATATTTAGAAGAAATTCATGTCTCAGAGGTCTTATTTCAAATCCCGACCAGATCTTTTGACATTTGGGGGAGTTGGAGGGGGAAATCTTGGAAAACACTGAGTGGAGGAATCGGGATGAAGCTTGGTGGATAGAATATTCAAATGTCCTTGATACGTGATTAACGGAACCGTACTGGATTGATTCATTTTGGGGGAATTGGGGGGAGGGTTTCAGTGATTTGGCGAGTTTAGTGCTTCTGGACGTGCTAGGACGATGAAAATTGGTAGACGTGTCAGGGAGCTGCACAAATTGATTTGATAAAGTTGTTTTCCCAGATTCGACCATCTGGGGGGCTAAAGGGAGAGGAAAAATTATAAGAAATTAGGTATTTATAACATACGAGTGGGTGATCGGATCTTAATGAATTTTGATTTTTAGAAGAACATCGTGACTCAGAGCTCTTATTTTAAATCTTGACCGGCATTAAGCTTCTTATTTTCCTTTTAAATCAATCTATTGATTCATAGAATCTTGTTAGAGCTCATACCATATGATCTCTTGGCTCTTAGCTCTTCATGCCTCGTCACAAGTGCCATATGAGCTCTTAGCTCTTGTTTAGTTTGAATTATCAAGGATTTATTTCTACTGTTGTCCTTACCCTGGGTGCTGTGAGGGAAATTGTATCGCTGGAGGCATAGTTACTAGACTTTTTTAGCTACATCGTATTTTCAAAATTCTAATCAGGGATTAGAGGAGGGAGCATCTAAAAAGAACAAGGGGGCCGGTTATCCTTTGGTAGCTCTTCAACATCCTCTGAAATTTTCAACTCAATAGCCTACTTTCAGTCGTTTCTTAGATATTGATAATAAGTCCCTCTGACAATCAGCACTTAGTGTATTTTATTGTGCTTGGCGTCCATTTCCAAAGCTGGGGGGGGGGGGGCTATATCATTCCCATAGGAATAGTTATTTGAGCTTTTGACTATTTTAAACAAGATGTCTATTTCAAAATTTTGATCGAATATTTTTGGAGGGAGGGAAACTAAAAAGATATGGTAGGGGTCTAGCGGCCCTCTGACAACTTTTCAACATCCTCCTGAATATAACCTGAATTTTTAAACTCAATATCCTCAGTCGTTCTTCAAATATTGTAGATTCTTCTTTTTGATGAACTGGATGCACAAAGTGCCTTTTGATTAAGTATAACAAAATTCCCAACATTCTACAAAGTTTCACCGCAATACCCTAGCTTTTTTGGAAACACCCATAATCTCTACTTTCCGCTTTTCCTAATGAAAATCCTGCATGTAAACAATGGGCAAACTGCATAATTTACAAACCTTAACCCGGGGCTATACGGGCATGTTATATCTGAAAGTATAGCTATTAGACTTTTGACTAGTATGAACAAAATAACATTTTCAAAATCTCGACCAGTGTTGAGCAGAGGAGACAACTAAAAAGAGCAAGGACAAATGGAGGGGACTCCCTAAAATATCTATCCAACACAGCTTGATATTTTCAACTTAATACTCTCAGTCGTTCTTTAGATATTGCTGATGCTCCCTTTTCACAACCAGAAAGGACAAAGAGTGTTTTAATTGTGTTCGGCGTCTCTCTCAACATTCCCTTAAAGTCTCACTTTAGTACCCTAAGCCTTTTTTGAGACCCAGAATTAAACATGCCCTCTTTTCCAAAAAAATATGTTTACAATGTTAACATGAATATGGGCAAATTGCATAACTTATAGTCCTTACCCTGGGGGCTGTTGAGGGATTGGTCAACCCTGGAGGTATAGTTATTTGATCTTTAGACTATTTTCGATAAAATTATTATCTCAAAATTTTGATCGGATGTATTTGGAGTAAAGAGGGCGTAGAGCGGGGGCTTGTTACCATCCCATTTTTAATTCTTAAAAAGAGCACTAGAACCTCTGATTTCTAATCGAATAATCCCCCTAAGTTTATGCGGCTACCCCTGCCATATGAAGTGAGCCTGGGAATATAAATAATCAATATATAATAATGAAATATTGAAGCCTTATGACTCTACTGCAGGCAACGCCATGACGTTGACTCTGATTTGATCAGGAGATCATAGTTTGCTATCATCATTTGTAAATACACTGGAGGACACCAGCACCACTTAGCCGGTGTTTAAACACCAGAATATATTCATCAGTTCTTAAGCCACGCGTACAATTTTTTTTTTTAAGCACCTGTCGAAGTTCTCTCAAGGATAACTCTCCCACATATTCCCCCGGGATACTGTTGGATGTTCATTAGAAGGGAAATTGCAAGTTTTGCTAACCTGTTTAAGTCAGAGGCAATACTACAGCGCAATCTATAGTATAAAGCCGTAAGAGTTCAATATATATTTTTTTCCAGAGGTACTTCTTATGGAAGGGGGGTTGGGTCGTATAAACTTTATAGGGGGCTCATTCAATAGGAAATCAAAAGTGCCGTTATAAAGATTCAAAAGCGATTGGAGGGCAACCAGCCTCCTTTCGCGCCCTTTTTCATAGTTGTTGGAGAGGGGTTGGATGCCTCAAAGGATGCATTTTAGTGCCAAAACATCCTAACCCTCATTGAGCCTTCAGGTAAACACAGAATTAGTTCAAAGGAAGAGGCAGGGCTGGAGGTAGCTCTAAGGTAGTAGCTCTAGAGTAGCTCTAGAGGTAGAGCTCTAGTTTTATTTATAAGTCGAAAGTGATTGGAGACCAACCAGTCCCTGTACTAAAACTTTTTTATGTATTTGGTCCTTTGTTACCTCTTAGGACATCTGATCGACAATTTGAGGTGCCTAACCTTTACTTTATTTATGGCTGCTCAATTTTTGCGTTTGGGTAAATTTTCTGCTGAGGGGATTTTCCGGGAGGCAATTTTAAGCGGGCGGGATTTTCTGGGGATATTTTCAGTGAGGGGTGTTTTCAAGGGGGAAAACGCCGGCTCCCCTTATTTTTTACCAATCAAATTGTTCGTGCTAACGAACTGTAAGTAAGTAGAAGCGACTCGTTTCAATATTAACCAAAACCCTAAAAAACGGAACTATTATATCAATAGATACATCTAAAGAATTGGCTTATAATGCTGATTTCAAACATATGATTACCATCACTTAATTTAGTGGTATCCATCAAAAGCTACAAACCTGAGAATATTTGACTGATTTTTTACCGAGGCGGAAATGCTAAAGAAAGTTTGTGTGCCCTTTTTAAGTGACCAAAATAATTGGAGGGCAACTAGTACCCTTTTCACGTCCCCTTTTTTCCAAAGTAGTCCGATTGAAATTTTGGGATTAGCTGTTTTGTTCAGCATAGTTAAAAGGTTCAATAGCTAAGCCTTTGGGGAAAACATGACCCCCCCCCAACAGCCTTTTGGGAACGGTTCATAAGCTATGAAATTTCCACATTGCTCATGTATAATATTTGTTTTTGGGAAGAATACAGACATTTTTTTCGGGGGGGGGGGATGAATTTTATGCTGGGGGATTTTTCATGGGGAAATTTTCTATGGAGAGAGAAAGTTCCTGGGGTTGAACTTTCCAAAGGAAGTTTTGCACTGGTGGAATTTGCCAGAATTCCTGCACTAAACTCTTTTCATTTGTCTTACTTTCTCTTTACCGAATCAATCTTACATGTGAAGATGTTAAGGATAATTACCTGCGGGAAATTCTCACTGAGTTTAAATTGTCTATCGGATCTTTCTTCCCGGGGGGGGGGAGTGATTTTACGCTGGAAAATCCTCCATTGGGAGTTTTGTGTGGGAGAAAATTTCCGCGGGGGTGGGGGTTGGTTCCGGAAAAATTTTCCATTGAGGTTCGTTTTTTTTTTAAGACATTGAGAAATTAAAGTCCTTTTCAAATGAAAGTCCGCTAAGAATAATTGTTCAGGCGGAATCATACACAAGAAATTTTCCGGGAAGAACTATCCCGGGAAGAAATGGAATTATCTGGGAGGAATTTTTCTGGTAGGGTGGGGAGGGGGTGATTTACTCGGGAGTAACTTTCTATGGAGGGATTTCTCGTAAGGAGAGGGAATTTTCCATTGAGGGGGCCAGATCTCTCGGTATTATTTTAAAACGATCAGAAATTAAACGAAAAAAGAAGTTCGTTCTTTCAACTGAAAGTAAGGAGCAACATTAAAACTTAAACGAACAGATATTATTACGTATATTAGAGGGATTGCACCCTCCTCTATGCCTCGCTTTTTACGCCAAACTTTGACTTTTTGTCCAAATTCTTTACTAACGGCTCCTGAAACACAAGGGCCGTTTAGTTAGAACAACAAGAAGTTTTTCTTAAGTACTAAAAGGCTTTAATGTGAAGAGTGAGGCACCGAGGAGGGCACAAACCCCCACATACACGTATTAAATGCATAGTCCAAACAAGAGCACTGAAGTAACGAGAAATGCCTTTGGTGAATGCCTAACAGAAAAACAAGCATCAGACGGGAATGTGCGACTCATTGGATGTTTAGTCCTTTGAAAATTAAATAAAAAAAAAGTTTTTTTTTAACTAAAAGTAAGGAGCGATATTAAAACTCAAAACGAACAGAAATTACTTCATATATGAAAAAGGCTGCTTCCTCATCAACGCCCCGCTCTTTACGCTAAAGTTTGACTCTTTCAACTCTACTTTTTAAAACAGTAAAAAACTTCTTTCTTTTTATGTCACAAACCATTAAAGCTGATCCATTTCTCTTTTTTCACGTTAAGTAATAAACATATGTGTAGAAAATATTTGAACTTTGTGAATCTAGATAACGAATCTTGATATGATGTCTTAAAGGAGATTGCGACTAAAAAGGATATGGGAGGGGGATTTGTTCCATTCCAGCCTTTTTCTCAAAATTCCTTCAACATACCTTGAAAGTTTTAACTTTATACCCTCAGGTTTATGCCCTCAGCCGTTCTAAACACATTGCAGATACGTGGTCTTGTAAAACTGGATGCACAAAGTACTTCTTGATTTAGTTGAAGAGGCTCCTAAACATTTTCCGAACGACGCAACGCCTGACTCCATCAGCCACTATAGATGGCTTTAGATGGCTGGTATTTGCTTTTCACAATCAATAAAGGAAAAAATGTTTTTGATTGTGTTTGGCATGTTTCTTGACATTTCCTTAAGGTTTGACCTTTGCTCCAAGCATTTTTCTCTATTTATAGGATCAAACATGCCCTCTTTTCTTTATAAAAATCACCTTGTATGTTAACAATAGGCAACTTCTATAACTGTCAGCCCTTGCACCAATGGATAGGGGTTGTGAACCCTGGGGGAATAGTTATTTAACCTTTAAACTTCTTTAAATAGGATGGTCATCTCAAAATTACCGGTCGGATGCATTTAGGAAAAACGAGGGTAGGGGTGGAAGCCCTTCGACCACTTTTAACTCTTAAAAAAGTGCACTGGGACTTTGATTTCCGATCAAATGATCCTCCCCCTCCCCAAGTTCATATGAAAATCTTTTCCATAAAAACCTTATGCGTTATCCGGTTTAAGTTTAAGTTTAAGGTTAAAACCTTATCCGGTTTAGGTTTCAGAAGTTTAATAGTGAAAATTACATAAGAAAAATTATAAACTGAAATTACAATATAAGACCGAAGGGGGGGGGAGATTATCCAATATATAGAGTGTAATAACTAAGGTTTAGCACCCCCAGCTCTTCTAAATACAATTAAATAAAAAAACAGGTTTTTTTTTAACTAAAAGTAAGGAGAAAAATTAAAACTTAAAAAGAAAGGGTTTTTCCTCCTCAACCCATGCCCTTTACGCTAAGGTTTGACTCTATCAATCTATCTTTTTACAATAGTAAAAAACTTCAGCGTAAAGAGCGGGCCGTTGTGGGGGATAAGCCCTTTTCATATATGGAGTAATTTCTGCTCGTTTTAAGTTTTAATGTCGCTCCTTAATTTAAGTTGAAAAAAGCTGCTCTTTTTATTTAATTTCTGGACGTTAATGCGTGTTTTTATCTTGGCTCTCCGCACATAAATAATTAAAACGAAATTGGCATATTAATTATTTTGGGCTAAATGGTTTTCTCATAGTTTTGATCAGAAGATTTTTATAAAAAAAAAGAATCGAGGGAGTAGGCCTATTTGCCCTCCAGATTTTTGATTGCTTAAAAAGGCAACTAAAACTTTTAATTTCTTACGAACGTTTCCATTAGTAAAAAATATACATAACTTACGAATTAACTTACGTAGCAAACTTCCATATTCGTATGTTTTTATTGCGTATATGAGGGGGCTCACCCCCTCGTCAATACCTCGCTCTTTACACTAAAGCTTAAATTTTCACCCAATTCCTTAAGAATGAGCCCTGAATCACAAAAGCCGCAGAATAAATAGTTGGAATTACTAAAAATACTTTAGCGTAATGAGCGTGGTGTTAAGAGGAGGTAAACTCCTAATATGCATATTAATGTCTGTTCGTTTTAAGTTTCAATGATGCTCCTTACTTTCAGTTGAAAAAACTTTTCATATTTATTTTTTCATTGTCTTTTTTTTAATAATGCTAGAAAATCCTGCACCCCCTTCACTGAAATTCTCTTCCCCCATAACAAATTCCTCCATGGAAAAATCCTCCCTAGTAACCCTCCCCATCAACTGCTCCCCCCTAGCCAAAAAAATCCCCCTGAAAACGTCTGTACACTTCCCAATAGCCATTACTATTTGTAAATACAGGTCAAAGTTTGTAACTTGCAACCCCTCCCACGGGGACTGTGGGGGAGTAAGTCGTCCCCAAAGACATAGTTATTAGGTTTTTTGGCTATGGTGAATAAAATGGCTATCTCAGAGTTTTCATCTGGTGACTTTGGGGAAAAAATGAGCGTGGAAGGGGGCCTAGGTGCCCTCCATTTTTATTGGTCTCTTAAAAAGGGCACTAGAGCTTTTAATTTCCACTACACTCAGTCCTCTTGCGATGTTCTAGGACCACTGAGCCGATACGATCACCCCTGGAAAAAAAACAAATAAACACGCATCCGTGATCTGTCTTGTGAATTAAGAATTAAGGGTGCCATGCTTTGAAAATATCCCTCTTTACAAAAAGTAATCTTTTTAGACCATAATCTGTCCTAGTGTTACCAAAGATAAAACACTGTCAGTAAAAACAATAAGTTTCCCTTTGGCAACCGTGCTACTAACTACCATAAGGGATTAATATGCAAAAAAAGCAAGACAAATCAACAAAGACTCCTGCAATTCTTAGTTGATAAATAAGTAGCCTTACGCCTGTAAACAAAAGACGAATTACCGATACATAATGAGTACCGTTATTTGATGCTGCAAAACCTTCAACTTTGGATATGATGATGGTTCAAGTAGCCAACACAGTTGTTAAGCATTGCCGCAAAGAAAACCAAACTGGACCTATAGTATGCCTCTACAATCTACAAATTAGGCCAACAAATAATGATATTTATAACTACCAGCCCAATCATTACGCTACGCTCCAAAGAAAAACCAATTAGGCCTACAATCTACATCTGGAATCTATAATCTACAAATTAGTAATGTCTCTTCTTACTTTTACAGCATATGGCTCAGAAGCATGATATATAGCTGGTATGGTTCAAAAAAGTGTTTATTTGTCCATTGGCTGAATTTCAAATAGAAACTCAACAGCAATAACTCGGGTTAGAGTGTACAATTACTTGGATATGTGTACATTGACTTAGAAAGAAGGAATAGTATAAGCTATTAAGTTGTTTTGTTTCTGGATTAAGTATTTTTTTGCTTTGTCAGTGATTTTCCTGCTTTGTATACATTTTGTGTATATGGACCTTGAGGTTTTGAAATAAACTGATCTATATATATATATATATATATATATATATATATATATATATATATATATATATATATATATATATATATATATATATATATATATATATATATATATATGTCAGATTAGATTAGTTCATGTTACATTTGGTACTAAATATCAGAAATGGGTTAAAAACCTAGTCTGAGCTGACATTATCCAACCTGGCCTCACCTAACCAAACCTAATCTATTCTAGCCTATCCTGTCATCATCAAACATAACATTAAATTGAAAAAGTTGACTGGCACCTCTGACTAAATCCAAGGTGAAAAAGAGATATTTCGGACACTCGCCGGTGAAAGTCGACATTCGCCAATTTGCAGGTAACATTCAAGGTAACATATACATTATTTAGGGTGCCAGATATGGCACCATTATGAAGGAACGTGGCGCAATCGTAAATGTTCGTGACGCAACGTAAACGACCATTATATTTGGAATTTATTGTACATTTGCTTTTGTTTTAACTTTGGTCTTAATTTTTCTTTGTTAATTCTTGATTTATTGATTTCTTTCAAGTCCACATTGGTTTTGCTTACCAATATAGGAAACCATCCCAAAGGCTTTAACAGACATTTTGAAGACCTTAACAGTTGGAGATTTCTAGCGCGGCCACGTTGAGTGAGAACGACGTCTCCATCGGCATGTAGCTGCCCAAGGGAACTACTTTGAAGTAGATAACATTTATGCTTGAATTGAATTAATCTCAGTTAAAAAAAAATAGTTTCATTCCTATTCTACCGCACCTTTTATATATTTTGGTCACTTAATGAATTTGGAATATTTCCAAATTATCAATTGGCAACCTTGGAGATTATGAACAGACACTTCCATATCATTATGTTAAACCAGGGCTTCTTAAACTATGGGTCGTGACCCCATTTGGGGTCGCGTAGCAAGATTATGGGGTCGCAATTGATAAAAGTACAATTCAACAAAAAATGTTTTTAACTTGTAAAATTATTGTTATAAAAAAACAACCATCGTAGATAAATAGATAATAAAATCTTCTGGTTCGGAAAGACCGTTTATACCAGCATTTCTATTCCGATCATTATAATATCTTGTATAAATTTACTATGAGTCAGAAGATGTTATAGAAATTTATAAAAAATGTAGATTTATCTTTTTCAATCTCTTAAAACCGAAATAATCCTGATAAATATTATCAACAAAATTTATAAGTGTTATTTCGAAGAAACTATATAAACATTTCGTGTTATTTTCATTTAGCCATTGTATGATTGCGAACGAAGTGCATGTTATTCCGAATTAGTCAATTTAACCCTTTCGTGACCGACGGGACCATACAGTCCTGGCATGTAAAAACCCTTTGGGCGCTTCTTAATTGATTGATAGCACCAGAATTGAACGATGTGCTTCAGGATGCTGTTAAGGTCATAACTTTTATTAAAAGCCATGCCCTTAGCAGTCGCTTATTTTCAAATCTGTAAGGATACGGATTCCAACTACACAACTTTGTTATTACATGCAAAAGTAAGATGGTTGTCAAGAGGTCAGAGTTCAAAAAGATTATTGTTATTAAAAGATGAGATCGAAATATATTTAACTGAACGAAAATGTGAATTTGCTTTTTTTTAAATGTCTTGTGACTATCCAAGCTCTGTTATTTGTCAGATATTTTTGCGAAATTAAACGATCTTAACTTGTCTCTTCAAGGAAAAAATTGCGATATATTTACTTCAAACGATAAAATTGAAAGTTTTATTAAAAAGATCAGCATTTGGAAAAGTAGGGTCGAAAAAAATTCGTTTGAAATGTTTTCCAGTGTCGACAATTTTGTAAATGAGAAAATTCCTTGCAAAACTTTTATTGCAAAAACTATTGTAGATCACTTAAAAGCGCTAGAAATACAGTTCCGGACATATTTTATATCAAATATTGATTTACAAAAAATAGTTTAGATTCAAAAGCCATTTTGGATTGGCTTAAGTGAGATTGATCATCTGCCACTTAAAGCTCAAGAACAATTTGCTGTGCTTTTTTGTGACTCAAACTTAAAAGTACAATTCCAAATGAAGCCCTTGACTGAATTCTGGATCGGAACTTGAACTGAATTTCCCACAATCGACGATATGGCGTTAAATGTACTTCTGCCATTCAACACCACATATTTATATGAAGTTACTTTCTTAGCTTTAACACACATTAAATCCCAATATCGTTCGGCGATAAAGAATGTTCAAGAGATCTTACGTCCAGCAGTTTCAAATATTACACCAAGATTTGATTTGTTATTCAATAAAAAACAGGCACATCCATCTCATTAAATTTTTAACGTAATCTTTAATTTAATATATACCACGCAACTACTTGGATATATTCGAGAGAATCAAGACGGTCAGAATCTACTTTTGTTTTTGAAACTATAACTAGATTTACGTTGCATGGGCAACGTGAGGTGTTGCGGCAACCTTTGCTCGACTTCGCCGAGTAAAGTGTTGCGAGAGCAACACTTTGGTTTTGTTTCCTCGCTGCGACTAAACGCTGAAGTTGTTAATCTGTAAGGATGCTAAAATACAGACTAGGTACACCAACTCGCAAAAGTTGCAAACTCCTCATTGCTAAAGATGATTGTAGCCTTACAGCCGATTATTACTTACAAGTCCCCTACATGTCTTACCACTGGAACCAAATTGGTCTTACCATCAAATACAACGGAAACAAAAAATAGGTACACCAACTAGTAAGAGTTGCGAACCCCTCATTGCCGAGGATGATTATGAGCTAACAGCCGACTGTTGCTTACAACTCCCCTATATGTCTCACAATTGGTATCGGCCTATTTTTGGTTTCAGTGTATACCTTACTACTGAAGTTGTCAACCCCTTTAAACTTTCAAACTGGTATATCTCATGAAGGAATTTTTGTACAAAAAAATGGATGACATATATTTTGATCAGCTCATCAAAAGCTATCGACTGCCGTCAAAAAAAAAAAAATCTGTCTGTCTTAGTTCAAAAGTTGACTTTTTTGCCGTAGGCCAACTTTCTAACGTCATCACTTAGAAAGGAGCAAAGGATAAACTCTAATTTCTTTAGCAATGAGAGAACTTTTAAAGTTTAAGAGGCACATCTGATACCATTTCTCTACCGCAATCCCAAGTGCGAAAAACCGAATGATAAACTCAGCTGAAATCACGAGCAGAAATGGGTAGAAACAATAGATGGCAGCACTTTCTGACCCGTGGGAAAATGCCGCTTTTTTGCTTCTCTAAATTTTTCTATTTATCACTCAAAGAAGATATATTGGCTGTGGGGCAGGGTAACTGTCGCATATATTTAACACTTATAGATTTTAGTCCATCTTCAATTTGAAACTGGTGCCTGCCTGCTTGCCTGCTAGAACGGAGCTTTCCACTCAAAAGCAGAAACATGGTTTGATGAAACAAAAGCTTGGCTGCATAACTTCAGATAGTCCTCTCTGACATAGGCTATACAACTCCTCTTCACTTCACACACTATAGGCTCTGGCTCAAGGACAAGCAAAAACCATCCTTTTTGGCCCCAGGCAAGAGTTCTACGAAGCTTTCCAAAATGTAAAGTCATATTCATCAATCCGGCCTAAGGTCCACACTTTCCGTAAAAGCCGCAGAGGTTAGACCCTTACCACTTTCTAGGAATAAGCTGAAATCGGGGTGCTAGGAACAAAAAAAAAAAAAAAACCCACGACAAAACCAAAGTGTTGCTCTTGCAACACAATAAAAACCGAGAGTTAAGAAAAACCGAGAGTTCTTAGCCGAGAGCTAAAAAAACTGCCACTGTTATCAGCGCTTCGAATATGATTGCTGACCGCCACCAATTTCCTTGTCGCGGTGCTTGATTCTCAATAGCCTGCGACTCTACTAATCTATCTATATATATAAAAATAATCTATATATATAAACATAAGTTGTCTGTCTGTCTGTGGATCAGGTGACGTCATGTTTCTGTGTTGACTGACGTCATGAAATTAGTTGTCGTCATTTTTGCTTTGACGGTGACGTCATTAACGGTATTTAAGACATTTGTTCACGGAAAAATGTTTAATTGTAAAATGACTGAAGAACCTACAATGGCAACAGCCGAGCAAGCTGCTCAAAGAGTTTATGCCAAAAAACTTGCTGCTGATAGAGAAAGTAAGAAAAGAAAGCGTTCCGAGGAATCACAAGAACAGCAAGAAAACAGGCTTGCGGCTAAAGAACGCAAAACCGCGCAGTTAGATGAAAATCCACCTGGAAAGCGAGAGTCAAAACATATCAAAACTGAAAATGATAGCGATGATGATTGGGTTTGGGATTTTGACTTGGATAAGGTCATCAATGCCTACCAGATTTAAGTTAAAAAAACAAAGGTTCGTCGATATGTACTTCATAGTGACGCTGAAAAATAAAGAAGAAAAAGAAAACTGAAAAAAAAGGTAAAAAACTAAAAAAAAACTAAAAAGAAAAAACACTCAAAGAGAAATTACAGACCGGGACACAAATGACGACCGAGACAGAGGGAATATAAGTGACGACCGGGAACCTCAAAGAGAAATTACAGACTGGGACACCCGGACACAAATCACGACCGGGACACAGGGAATATAAATGACGACCGGGACACAGAGACACAACTACAAGGTGGGACACAGGGACACAACTACAATGGCGCGTAACTAATATGGCGCGTAACGACTTACGCGCGCGGGGGGGCTTGGGGGGGGCGCGAAGCGCCCCACCAACTAGGTGTTGGGGTGGCGCGAAGCGCCACCCCAACAGCTAGTATATATATAAAAATAAGTTGTCTGTGTGTCTGTGTGTCGAGTGACGTCATGTTTGTGTGTCGACTGACGTCATGTTTGTCGACTGACGAAATTACAAACCGGGACATCGGGACACAAATGACGACCGGGACACCGGGACATAGGGAATATAAATGACAACCGGGACACTCAAAGAGAAAGCGACCGGGACACAAGGAATGTTCGATTAGCAATCACCATCAACAAAGCACCGGGACACAAATGACGACCGGGATACAGGGAATATAAATGACGATCAGGGCACTCAAAGAGAAATTACAGACCGGGACACCGGAACACAAATGACGACCGGGACGAAATGACGACCGGGACACCGGAACACAAATGACGACCGGGACGAAATGACGACCGGGACACCGGGACACAGGGAATATAAATGACGACCGCGACACAGGGAAATAACAACAACGGGGACGCCGGGGGCACAGGGGGATATATACATGACGACGGGGACACAGGGAATGTTCGATTAGCAATCACCATCAACAAAGCTCAAGGGCAATCATTAGAATAATGAGGTATAGATCTGAATACAGATTGCTTTTCCCATGGAAAATTAAATGTTACATGTTCAAGAGTCGGTAAACCTGACAATCTATTTATATGCACAAACAATCGGACAGCCAAGAATGTTGTATATTTGCAAGTTTTACGTAGTTAAAAATATATATATATATATCTATCTATATTCACAGGTGGGATAGAGGGACACAACTACAATGGCGCGTAACGACTTACGCGCGCGGGGGGGGGCTTGGAGGGGGCACAAAGTGCCCCCACCAACTAGTTGTTGGGGTGGCGCGAAGCGCCACCCCAACAGCTAGTTATAAATATAGTTTATTAAAGATGAAAAAGCAACAATGAAGATGAAAAATACAACAGATAGTAGATGTTAATGAGAAAATTACAAAATTTCATCACTTGGGGACGGAAGGGGGCTATAGGCTTGAACTTGTCCTTCGTGTGCACATGTATAAGCATTAAGGAGTCAATTACTTTTCATTGACAAATCTACGAAGGAGAGAGCAAGTACTTATTATGAAAGTTCTGAATTTGCTTATGAAATAATCTAGACCTCTGCTTCGTTTTAATGTTTACTTTACGTAATAGACTCAATGTCTACTAGCCAGGTTTTAAACTAGGGTTTCCAAGCAAGCGTATTTCACTCTTTGGGCATTTTGCCCTAATCCTACTCGTTTTTGCGTACACTTCAGTGACTGCTGAGCTAACTTTTTCAGCTGTAATATTAACCAAAACCAACACAAGAGATTACCTCTAATTCCCCACCAAGAATAGGCTTCTCAGTGCCAAATGGATTGTCTTAAAATAAAAGGACCCCCCCCTCTTTCGGTACCAATTCCGCAGAGGAAGTGGAAAAGTGGTGGACGACGATTTGAAAAAAGGTTGGTTAGATAAAGAGACTGGAGAAAAAAAACCTCTAGCACAGAATTTTTTCTTACTCATTTAGTTAATGTTAAAATTGTTATTACCTTTGAATTATTTGTTGGAATCTACGGCCTATATCATGAAAAACCCCTTGGTTGTTTGTGATAGTGGAATAGCTTGGTAGTAGCTCTATAGTGTATCAAAAAAGGCAAACGTCCACTACTTGGTTATTGCCATATTTCCCAAGATTAAAGTATTTATGCCAGAAAATGCACTTTAAGACAAAATGTGCTAAAGAAAAGAAGTTTGAAATATTTTTCAATATAAATTTGATTGATGAGAATTCTTTAAGCTTTGTTTCGTAAATTAAGTAGACCGAATTGAAAACCAATTTAGACCAATGTGAAAAATTCCCATAAAGCTGCCAATTTTAATTTATAGCACTATAATCCTGTTTGAAATTGTCCATTTTACTGCATATGTCAAAGTTTGAAATTTTTCTATTTACTGTAAATTTTAGCAGTAAATACGTTCAATGTTGGATCATTTAAGCAGTCAAAAAGGGCCATCTTCACCACTTTGCTATGAATTCAAATGTGGCACACACTCTTTTTCTCCCTCACCCCAAGATTACATCTACGAAGAGTTGTATTTCCACTTCTATATTAAATCTGATTTCCGGAAAGCATCATCTCTGCGTAGTACACTTTTATTCAAATACAACGCTTTAGGTCGCTATGTTTCGATACCTTTTTTCCACCCAGGATGTAATCAATTATATTATGTCTCGTGAAAGAACTCGATTAATGATTAGTTTACATCCAGCTTTAAGGTTGGCTAATTGTAAAGTTTCTTCGACAACCTTACAATCAGTGCAACCTTTCAAAAATTGTTATATGGAAATTAGGTACAACTTGGTTTCTTCGATTTTGTGAAAATGCCTGAATAACTTATACGTTTTTGTATAACTGAATAGCCCATTATTATTTTTTAGTTATATTGTATAAAAAAACCTAAAAAATTCAAACTCTAAAATTTAACATGTTTACTGTCTATTGCAAATTTTTAATCATAGAACCATTTCATCATAATAATGAAGAAAGAGTAAATACAGGACTTCAAAAGAAAATATCAGTAATTTTATGTACTAATTGAGGGGCTGGACACTCTTAGCTGATATTAGATTACAGTGTATTACATTGAATAACTAGCTTAACTTACAGCCCTTGCTCCTGGAGCTGCTGATGGGATTATTAGCCCCAGAGGCATGGTTACTTGATCTTAAGACTATTAAAAAAAAACACAGTTTGACTTTGAAATTTTGATCGGATGTATTTGGGGAGAAAATGGTGGCTAAGAGGGAGGGGCTGATTGTCCTCTGGTTACCTTTGATTCTTTAAAATTGAACTTGGAATTTCAGTTTACAACGAATGAATCTTTTCCAAAGTTTTTACGACCATCCCTTCTATAAAAACCTTAAATTTTAACAAGAGGTACCTTATAATAACTTAGAGGCCTTGCCCCGAGGATTCGTTATTTTTTTGTTAATCACGTTTTATTATTCTCTTGGATATTGTTTCAGTGCCCTTTTCGAAAGTCTAAAGTGACTGGAGGGTAACCAGCCCCCCTCGAAAAACACCTTCTGTAGAAAATATCCCTGGGAACAATCACCTCGCGGAAAATATTCCCGCTGGAAAATACATCCCCGTGAAAAATCTCCCCTCCAAAAATACCCCTTGCGGTTGGTTTTCTACCTCCTCTCAATTTTTACCTTCTCTCAGGGTAGGATCCATGATTTTCTTTAGCGGGGGTTGCATAAAAGGTTGCTTCGATAAACTTGCGGACAAAGAAACACCAGCAATTTAAAAGGAACCTCGACAATTATGCGTTGTAGGTAGGGAGTAGATATGGTAATAAATGTAATCTAAAATCTGGTGAGGGTTAAAGTTCTAATAAATTTGTTAGAATTAAAATGGTAAAAACATATTCATAAAAAAGTAGTACGTTATAAAAACTACCCAGCAATGAAAAAATAAAACCTGCTCACCATCTAAAAAAAAAAATTATATGTAATATTTTCTGTATAATTTTTCGCCTTTGCACTTCTGACCACTGTAGCGAGTGAGCTAAGCTTTGTATTGTAAAAAAAAAGAATGGTATTGAACTGCCTTTCGGGGTCATGTATTCTTTGTGACAAAGGTCAGACCATTTAGCATGTCACCTAACTCTGTGTCATCGCTTAAAAATTATGATAGTAAGGAAGAGTAGGAAATGAGGATTAAGATATAAGTTTTTTATTCACAATAGATTTATTAAACATTAAACATTAATTCTTTTAGGAGTGTAACAAGAAAAAGAGAACAAGAGACAGAAATAAAGAGATGACATTTAAAACGAGGGTTTTAAGTGTAGTTAATAAAGCATTAACTAGTCACTATTTCTTTTAAAAAAAATGTTTCAATAAACAGTGTAACTTTGACGAAATATTAGGGGTTATTAATCAGAATTCACTTTTTGTAACAACATAGCGTATCTTCCCACTTTTTAAAGTTCGGTATATTTTGCTTAAGTTACAGAGTTTAGTTTTATAAGAAAAAGTATATTTCTTTTTTTTTTACTCCCGCCATATCTATTTATTACACGGTCAATCTCTACCTAAATACTTCGGTGAACGTTTATAATGGTTAGTGCTGTCAGTCTAGAGTCCTGTCAGGTTAGAGCTCTTCGTTAGTATTTCTTCTTCTATTCATCCTAAAATATTCGGATAAAGACCAAAATCGTCAGAAAATTACAAACTTCAATAAAGATACATTTATGTATGCGCTTCAAACTAAATAATTACGTGTTAATGTATTTCACAGATATAGATTGGTGATTTAAATTTTCAGAGTTTCAAGCTGTGGTAGATTTCTACTTATTTATTTATTTTTTTTTTTAATCATGAGAAGTCCAGTTATTCAATGTAAACGCTTTAATCTCGATATATTTGTTGAGCACAAAATAAAAATTTGAAGCATTGGCTCAGATTTGGCATTAAGTAAGAGAATTGTCCTGTAAAGATTTTGATTTATAAACAACCAATCATGGAAATATAATTGGGTGGCATGTATCAAAATAAGTTTAAATTTCTCAGCGGTATATATAGCACTTTATATAATTTTATGAATAAATATATGCAACCCCTATGCAAAAACATAACTATATTTTGTAACTGGTTGGTATTAAGAAGGTGAAAACTCTGAAATAATATTGTAGTTGCATTCAATTTCCGTGGTCAACTCAAATAGTGTGAATTTTCACTTTTTTTTTAACATTTCATTGTTATTAAATATAAAATAAAATATTTATTAAAAATATTATAAAATATTTAATAAATATTAATATTTAAAATTATATAAAAAATATTAATATAAAATTTAATATTATAAAATATTAATAAAATATTTATTAAAAATAGAGTAAACGTTTGAAAAAAAAAGTTGCCCTTACATTGCTTCAAGCTGAGAAGTCACAGATCCATCTATACTGCCTAGAAAAAAAAACACATAATTATTTGCATTCTTTTATAAAATTTTTTTTCGAAAATCTATTTTTCTTAAATGACTACTCCGACCTTTAAAGGACTATTTCAACTCATATACTTAGTTTCAAGTGTATACTTTCAGGAACTTTTATTAAGGTTCAGTTATTTCTGAAGAGTTTTGCTTTTCTTTTAATATTTTAAGATGAACAGAGGAGGTGATATGCCATGTTATGCAGAGCTTTAACTAGATGAAAATAAGTTGTACAGTGACCACCATTTGCTCAGCGAAATTCAAACATAAATTAATAAATGGTTTGCACGCCTAACACATTTACTTTCTATTAGACAAATCCCCTTAAAAACAAAAAATGCTGTAAAACCACCCCACTTCGCAAAAAAGCAAACTTAAATCTTATGACACCCAAAAAAAGGGATGATATCAATTTCTTGGTCTCTGTGGTATAGCAAGACTCGAAAACAAGTTTTTGACAGTAAAAAAAGAAGTTTAAATATTAAGTTTTCAATCCCCGTTATAACATCACAATCCTGAAATATCATTTCGACAGCCTAAAGAAGTTAGCATTTTAGATTTCCCCTCCTTGTTATTACGAAATGAAGATTTTTGCCCCCCCCCCAGTTGGCTTTTGTCGTAATACAGGCATCAGAGAACCCCATTGCAGAAGTTTAAGCACCTTTTTAAGTTTTGTAATGTGTCCATTACTTACAGATAGTGTTTGTTTTTGGGAAACTTGCGGACACTTCTTGCGTGGGAGTTTTCTGAAGGGGGGGGGGGGAGTTTGAGGATTTTCCATGAGAAGCACGTTTTTTAATGGAGGGGGGGGGCAAGACTTACATAGAAATTCCTCTTGTCTACATTCCATAGCACTTCTCAACTAAACTAAAAAATAACAAAACTCAAATGAAATATTCAAATTTGGCAAACCCTATTTTCCGCAAGGGGGGTATTTCATAGGGAAGGGGGCTCCCTGGGAGAGGGGGTACAAATGCCTAGACCCGTAGACAGTGACAGGGTGAAGAGAAACCCCATTAACAAACATAAAAAAGGAGAAATGAACCTGGCTTTAAGAGTTTGTGACGTCCGATTTTTTTTTATTTTGTGATAACAAAACAGTTTTTTTTTACTAATCGTCTTGACAGTCATTTATATCATGACTTTTAAAAGCAAACAATTCCAACAAGCTTGAACATGTAAAGATTCTAACTTTTGTTTTACCCAATGTAAGTATGGTGGTTGAGTTGTACGAGAGTTCAGTTATACAAGGGTTCAGTCGCACGGTGGTTTAGTTGCACGGTGGTTCAGTTGTACGGTGGTCCAGTGGCTCGGTGGTTCAGTTGTTTGGGGTTCAGTTACACAGGGGTTTAGTTAAATGGGGTTGAGTTGCACGGGGGCTGAGTTGCACGAGGGATCAGTCAAATGAGGTTTAGTTACACAGGGGTTCAGTTGCACTGGGGTTCAGTTACATGGTGATTCAGTTGCACGGTAATTCAGCTGCATGGTAGTTCAGTTGCATGGTGTTTTAATTACAGTGGTTCAGTCGCCCGGGGTTCAGTTTCACGATGGTTCAGTTGCAATGGCTATGTTTGCACATCGGAAGGTTTGGAGATTTCATAATCTATAAACATATTTGGGGTCCAAGGGGGTACCCAGTGTCCAAAGGGGCGGTATGGGGTTTGAACCCCCATCGAAATTTTTGTCTGGCTCGTAAAAACGTAACACAAATGAATATAAATAAATTTTTGATGCTTTTTTTGTAATATGCCCCCTCGAACAAAATCCTGGATACATCCTCGTTATGATTTTCATGATTTTTTTCAGATTTTTTTTTTTTTTTTTTTTTTTTTTTTTTTTTTTTTTTAAATCTGTTGTCAAGCCGGGGAAAATCCAAGTATGGAAACGCTATCAACAAGACTTACTCTTGACACTTTGCGGTGATACCAAGCAAATGCTCCTTTGTCCTTGCTTGTTAAAATCAGAAACCCTTACTGATTACTTTTCATGCTGCAAGTAATTAAATAAACAGGATAAAACAAAGAAAATATCAACAACAACAAAGTCTAGTAGGATAAGACTATGCTTAGTCATTTTGCAGCCTATACAAACAAAAACATCTTTCAGTTATTTGCGCTATTCGGAACATCATTACAAACAGGCTATTTAAAATTCCTTATTTAAAGTACAGATCTGCTTACACTATTTTTATTTTGACAAGGCCTGGTTAGCTCTTTCGTAAGAAAAATAGAGCAGATTATTATTATTATTATTTTTTTAATTATTATGACGAGAAGTTCAAAAGCTTCTACTTGTGCTACCATGTCGTAAAAACTAGAAGTGGTCCAAGGCAAAAATTATGTGCAGGACCTTTTTCGGGGGGGGGGGACTGAGTAGAAGATTAAATGCTAAAAGTTGATAAAATTTACTTCCAAAAATCAGTAAAAGGTTGGTATTTGGAGAGGGGGAGATATCTTTCGCATACCGCGAGAATAATAGTTGGAGCAATTTGTTATCGGATCGCCTGCGTCCGTAGCTAACGTGTTGGCAAAATTGAATTTTCAGTCAATTGCTGTCAGCTGATAAATATTTTTTCCAAAGCAGCACACTTAACTTTTTAACAACGTTAACATCGAATGAAAGCTTTTTGATATATCCTCTTCATTCTTTATCCGTCAATCCAGATATTTCTGGGGTGACCTTTGGATCAATATTAGAAGAGATAGCTTCCCACGTTCCTTCTGTACGTACAAAAACGGTCGACATAATGCAACTTTGTGTCTGAAGCAATAAAGTTTGTAGAGTCACCGCATCGTCGTTTGTTCAAACGAACTGACATATTTTGCTTATTTTTCTTTTTCAGGGATAAACTTCAATTTTTTTGGCGAATCTTTTTTCGGTCAAGGATTAAAATTTTTGCAGCTATAATGACAGAAGAGTTACCCCTGGTTCCCATTGCTGCTTCAATCCCGATACGATTTTTTTCTGGCGGAACAGACGTACGACAGAATCGGATGGAGATTCACAAAGAAACGCAGACTTTTGTGTCGCTGCGACAAACAGCCAAAATTAATTAACAGCCAAAATTAGCTTTTCAATCAGCTTGGTTCCGATTTACGTATGAGTTGAAATTATTCAACGCATCCGACATTGCAGCAAAATGGATGGTTTTGCGTTGTTTGTCGAACGATTCGTGTCATTTGTCGCACGTCGCAGGATTTTGCGCGAAATCGCAGCAGTGGGAACCTGGGGTTAGGACGGCTAGATCATGTTTAAGGACAAAGGATAATAGATACAAAAAGTCAGCTTTTTGTCCATCTACCGGGGCCAAGTGAATGGCGGGTCGTCCCCAAACGGGATAACAGGAGGTCAAAAGAAAGTATTTTAGGAAAATTAGAACTTCATCGGAGGGTATAATAAATCTTGCTTTGAACAAATTGGGATGGGGGAGGGGCCTGCGTAGCCATGTTGGTCTCAGGTTGTACAATGCGGTGTTAGTAGTAGTGGTAAAAGCCTGAAGGTTGTGCTGGTACGTTCCTAAGAAGCCATCCTTTCATTTAGACCAATACGGTGCCATAATTGAACAAAAACATGACAGTTTGAAACTCAATTAAAACATACGAAAATTTCTTAATACTACTAATTCGAAACTCTCCTTCTCGGAAGTGGCACACATACCGGTAATCGAATTGCTTAATTTGCATTACATTTAATTTAGGCCTAGCCTTCAATCTAATTGCGTTAATAGTTTGTCTCCCAGCAGAGATTACGAGTACCTTTTGGGCGGCGTTTTAAGCGAAAGTTACAATTTTAATAGAGGTGAAATTCTCATGCTGCTACAGTATTTGTTTGAATCATGACTCGAATAATATTTATTTTGGCGTGCGTTATCGGTAGCTTCGTTTGTGTCTATTCTGTTCCTTTATCAGAGTCTCAATTATTACCATCGTTTAATGACCTTGAAAACGAGATTAAAGCAAAAATAACTCCAAGTGAGTATGTATATTTTATTTCAGTTATCAGGGTTACTGATGCTTCCAGTATGCGCAAAATATGGAACGCCTCTTGTAAAATTGAACCTTAGCCTCAGAAAAACTTAAATTACGCCTGGGTTTGTCTCAATCAGGGTAGATTGGTGCAGCATTGGTGCAATAGTAAATCTATTGTTAGGGTGATGCTGGTATTAATTGGATAAACCTCTGCAGCTTGGGCGCAACTTTCTTTGATTTTTAAACCAGCTCTAATCACCAAATCTAACGTGCCAGAAATGCAAGTAAATAAGATGCAAAGTTTAGGATAAGCGTTCGAATTAAATCTGAAATGAAATTAACTCGAAAATAATCAAGGTGTAGTGTAGTAGCTTTTTGCCAACTCTGGTTGAGCTAATCTAATAAATTTTTATAGAATTAACCTAAAACTGAAATTAGGACCAGGAGAGTTTTTCAAGTACCCAACTCCACTCTTTTCTCTCCCTAGGACCACTTATTCTCAATGCCACTACTATTACTAATAACTCACTGCAGCATCAAGCCGCCTGAGGCCAACACAGCTACGCACGCTCCTCCTCCAGCCTAATCTATTCAAGGCCTCCCTCTTTACACCCTCCCATCAAGTTTCCATTTCCTTTAAATCTTTATTTATGACATCCTCCCAACCCAGACGAGGACGACCTGCTTTCTGTGTTGCTCCAGACGGTTGGCAAAGAAGGATAATATTCTCGATGCGCTTTGGAAAATTTTGGGTAGGGGGATTAAATCTTTCAGTAATGGATCAACAGCCCAAATAGAGGTCTGTTGAGGTGTTTTCCACCTTAAACCTCCATTCCTTTCTTTTTTGGAGAGCTCAGAAGATTTTAAGAAAATATTTTGTCTCTAAGAAAAAAAAGTGTTAACTTTATCTAAAAAAAGTAATTATTTTCAAACTTAAGACATATGCTCACAAAATCTTGAAAGCCATTCGAGAATGGAAGTGTCCGAGTTGAGAATTGAAAACGTCTTCTTGGGCCTAAATTTTATTGTTTAGATATTTTCATATAAGTCGACTATTTTTCAACTTGATGGAAAACCACTAAACTGCAATTTTACGCACAAAATAATGGCTATTGAGTTAGACTAGTACAAACACGTTATTCCCCGGGGGAGGTTTGAAAAAGAAAATATTGGAAATCATGGGCAAATTCGGAGAAATTTAAAGAGCTTTAGAGAGTGGGATTAGACCCAAAACCCTTAGCACCCCTTATCCTTCCCTGTGTACGCACGTGCCTGAATTAAGATTTTGTATTTCGTATTTTCTCAATTTATTTCCTCCTCAGGTACCAGTTTGACGGAAGCAAGGGGGATACGATACCCATTATTTTATTGTGTATAAAATGGGTACTTTCGCATTATATGGTACACACTCAAGAATTTGGATCTACAGATCAGACAAAAACCGGTTTATGCCTCTCAGTATTCAAGAAAATTAGCTTAGGATCAGTTGAAATCTACGTTGTAGGCATATTTTTATTAAATATTTAATATATAGAGAGATGGTATTTTGGGTGGATTAGGTTATGTAAAGTTAGTTATTTCATGTAATGCGTTCTTTGCAGCCCCTACCGCAATACATTGTTGTAGTTTCCATATATGTGCTACTAAAGTATTGTATTTTCATCATATTATGGTATATTTCATTATAATTAACCTAACTTCTCGAGTATGCACCACATAAAACAAAAGTACCATAAAATGGACCCAAATAAGAAAGTTCCAGTAAACAAAATTCTATTTTGTTACACAACATATGGAAAAGTTGGTTTGTTAGAGTCAAGTGCCAGATGATATTAGTGACGGGCAAGGGTAGAGTGTGCAAAGGAAGATATTGGATATTTGCAGCTATTTGAAGATCCTCCCCTGGGCCGCATCTAGGATCTTTGTATGGGGGAGGAAAAGGGTACCTGGTGCGCTTTTTTTCAGGGACTGTTTACCAAAATAATGAAGATGGAGGAGTTTAACTCTCTTGGACTTCCTCTAAAGGTCTCAAATAAGTGTTTTTTTCCTACATTTTTAAGACCAATTTAGGAGTCCGATAAATATTTTTCTTGGTTTATATTAATTTTTTTTTTTACTTCTGTTTTGTCTACTAATTTACGAATCTGATAAATATTGCGTGAGAGGGGGGACGTCAAACCCAGTAACCCTCCTGACTAATGCTCGACCCCCTTCTCGCTAATAGACAGGATTGGAAAAAAAGGAATTTTTTTTTAGCCATTTAAATAAAGGAAGATAATTGCGAAATTATACAAACTTAGGTTGTGATTGCAATTACAATTTTAGGTAAAGTTTGAATATTAATTCAAGATGTTTGAGCACCTATAGTTTTGGGAAATAATGTATAATTTCTGTATTTTAAAATTTGGGGTGAATGGGGAAGGAGATTTTCAATCATTCGGGTTGAATATCTGCTCTATTTTTGATATTCAAAGGGGTCGAAGCCATCCTGGCCCTACCGTGTAGACAATCTTGAATAAAGGTGTATTTTGGAGTATTGTAGATGCAAAATTTGCAATTTGCAAAATCCAGGTCCCTTTTCCCTTTTGCTACGTAAATCATGACATTACCGGGCATTTGTATTGAACTTTTTGACTATTCTGAGAAAAATTGCTTTCTTACAACTTCCATGTAATACCTTGACAGGCTTCAATGTTATCCAAGGAAAAAAACACGAAAGGGGATCGGTTATCCTCCAACCAATAAAAATGGCAATTTTAATTTCAAGTCTAACGAGTCCCCTCCCAAGTTCCTACAGCCGCCTCTTCCATACGAAGTGATCCGAGATAAATGTATGCGAGACACTCCGTTCTTTAATAAATCATTGCTAAGACTCGAATTAGTGCGTTGACATTGATGAAGCTATAGAATCCATTTCATTTTTTTTTTTTTTTTTTTTTTTTTTTTTTTTTTTTTTTTTTTTTTTTTTTTTTTTTTTTTTTTTTTTTTAGTAATTCCAATAAACGAAAGCGTCACGAGTATAAAATTAGAATGTTCTCATATGAATAATCTGGCTCTATAAAAAGGAAAATACACATCCTCAATATAAAAGACATCTTGTAATTTCAGCCGTATTTGCTCTACAGGGAGTTGAGACATGTGGTGGAGGAGTTGGATATTGTGTGTTTGGGAACACTTGTGCTGACGTCGACCCCGAGTTCCATGACGATGAAAACGATGGCCATTGTATTGAAGTGGCTTACAAGGTCACACCATATGCACAATTTGTCTGTTGCAAGCATATTCCAATTCCATTTACGGTAAAAGAAATGAATTATAATTATTATCTTGTTTCGGTAATTTACAGTCATTTTAACGGACAATCAGAATTTAATTTTTAACGAAAAAGGAAAGAATCACCATCATATTCATATTCATTAGTTTATGTATCTTTTATTTATTAATTGAAGATTTAAAAGAGAGAAGGATACCTTATCCTTAGACCCAGCAACATATTTGGGTATTATTCTTAATTAAACTATGTATATTTTCTGTGAAAAGGTTGTTTTAGCTATGAATGAAGCTGCATCTGGACCTAGAATAGAAATGAAATTAAAACTTTTAATTGAGAGGCCGTTAAAAGCGAAATTTACTTTATGGTTATTCCTAAGACCTGGCAGGCCACTAAAGAGGGTCACTGCGTGACCCTTTGGTTTCATAGTGAAATAAAAAAAAAAACGAAAAACAGAAGAATATAGTTTTTAGTGAATAAAAAGTTTGTTTGTTGGAAAGATATACCAATACCAGACAGGTCCTCAATAATATTTATGCTACAGAATTAGGTTGGACGGAAAGACGTATTATTGTTCATATAATACAACTCGTATCCTTTAAAAGGACAAAAAAGATACTTCCATGTGCAGTTTAGAATCGTTTGTGATAATAGACATTGAAAAAAAAAGATCCGCCCCTCCTAAGCAGTTCGAGGCTTAGGTTGAGGTCACCCTCTTTCTACTCGTAACTGTCTCTTGATGTCGTAAGAGCTTTTGACTCGTGTAGATTTGCATTAGTTTTGCATGGGGCCCATATGAAAGTTGCTGATGCTGAGTTAATTATTTGTCAAAGACATATGTATAGAAATCTGAAAGCTAAAATTAAAGATGGTAGTCTGCTATTTCGGATCCTGAAAGTTGTACGCCAAGGAGCTTTACCTTATCCAGTTTTGTTCAATAATTGCGTTACTGGTGCTCAGAATAAGTTGAACAATGCATTTATCTTCAAAGAAGTTGATTTCTCGCAAGTTACGTTTGCGGATAACTTACTGAATTTTTCCTGCATTTTCCAAGGATGCTCTTCCACTTTTGAGCTTCTCCAAGAGGATTATGAGCGCATAGATTTGAGTTCTGACACTAATAAAACAGTTGCTCTACCATTTAGCTGTAACTGGCTCTGAAGTTCCTTTTGTTAGCAGGGTTACTTACCCAGATATGCTTATTGAAGCAAATCTGAAAGGAACTGCAAACCTGGCACTGAAAAATTATGCCAGTAGGATTGGGCATGCGTATGCATCCCTTGCTTGAAATGTTTCGTATCCGATTAGAGTTCACCGTTGTCAGTTACATGATAGCCTACAAGCTCCTCACCTACCTGATCTAGCTTATGGTTGGTTTTACTTTAAGGTTTATGTTTACCATACACATTTTTGACGATTTTTAAATAGACCGTGTACCATGTTCAAGTTTCAATGAAATCTGACAATTTTAGTACTATTCGATAACTGAGTCTCAACTTTATAAATTCAAAGCATTACGTTTCCGAAATTTGCTTCATTCTTTTTTTTTTAGAAAGAAAAATATTTTTTAAACATGTGGAATTTTGCGACTAAGCTGAAGCTACTATTTCAACCGAATGGACAAGGTATTTGTATCATATTGTTCATTAGCTTCAGATCTATTTAGTCACTGTGCCAGATTTTTCATATTGCTTGGAATTTCCTCTAGAAAATAATGTAAACTTGCTTGAAAAAGGAACCGCTAGATGGACTATGCCTCATTCGAAGAATATAGGCAGATCTGTTCTAAAGGGTGTTTATGTAATGCCTCTAGATTAGGCGATTACCGTTTTGTCTACCTGTCTGAATCTGAATAGTTTTAGCTGTCTTACTGTGGTACACAGCTTAGATACACAGCTGCACACATTTTGTTGCATACACAGCTTAGATACGAATACCAGTTTCCTGTCTCCAGCCGCTAGTATCACTACCGCGCACTGTGTTCCAAAAATAAATCGAATTTTCATAGCTGTATATTGGTATCTAAACTGTGCTGTGGTAAGAGAAAGCAAGTTCATCACCTTTATTTTAGAAGCATTTGATGGGACTGCCAACGTGGTCAAGTAGCTTCTCTATAAAAAAAAGTATCGACTGGTGACCCTAGCTGGGGTTATCGAGAAGCGAATTCGTGATTTTTCTACTGAATGCCAGGAATCTTCCCATCTTTAGTCATTTCTCTTTGTTCTGTGTTCATAGTTGCCAAAGTGTGTCTTCTTTCTTTTTTTTCGTGTTTTTTACTCTGTCTCTTCTGTGCCCTGTCCAGTTTTTTTTGTGACGGATTGTAAATGAAATGATGATAATAAAAAGGGGAAAATATAAATAGGAAAGGAAAAATATTGCCATTTAAAATCGCTGAAAACAGAAGTTCTGATAGAACTTGCCTTTCCCGCCAAAGACATTTTCTGACGAGGTTCATGATGCCCCGCCTTGCCTTATCCACTTCTGTGCTGGTAGGTAGGTAGATGTAACATTTTATGCTATATAGAAAAGGATCGTTACAAAAAGACGGGGCATTATTGCCCACCCCCTCTTCTGGCACCAGTAATGCAGACATGGACCAGAAATATTCCCGGGAGTCCCAATTATCAACCCCTACAACCCCACTTTCCCAATAATCATTCTGTTTTTATCAGAAAACAGACTCTTTGAGGCTTAATTGACTGAAGCTTTAAAATAATTGTCAGCAACATATTTCTGCAGTAAGAAGAAATATATCACCCGTAGCACCGTTATTAAAATTTAGCCCACATACAGGAAGGTGAAAGATTATACCCCCCCCTCTCTATCCCTTCACATATTTATCTGATGGATCAAGGACAGCTAAACAATTTTAGTGTTGAAATTGTTTTTTTTGAGGCATTTGCCTCCATCTCCGCCCATATAACGACCCAGCGTGCATCTTTCATAACACCTGATCGCAATTAGACTTAACTAAACATAATTTCATGAAAAACCCAGTAAATAAACTGAATTAAATCATTTATTTAGACAAAAGTCCATATTAACCATTCATCTAGTATTGATCTAGTATCAACAATTTGAATTCAATGAAGAAAATCCGGGCGGGAATTCAATTCCTCCTTCCTGTTAATGCATAAAAGAGTCGTCCCTTTTATAGGATGTGTTTTCTTCTAGGAGTCATATGTATTTTGCTATAGTTATTTGGAGCTGTTTTCCAATGCCTATGTCTTCTGAAATATCTAAATTATACATTGCCATAATTGTCGTTTTATTCTTGAGTTTTAATTCATGGGGTGGCAAATGAACAATTTCAATTGAAATAAGAAATTCTGACGTGTATTGGCATGAATTCAATTTTTCTTTCTTTTAATACTTCACAGACGCCGAAATAACTTCTTTCCGTTTCAGGTGGATAGGAAATTCAGGCGTGAATTCGGTTTATCCTTCCTGTGGATCATGCAGAGGCTAAAATAACACTTCTCTATTCAAGGGTGAAAAATCAGTAATTTCAGTTGGGTTAAGTAATTCTGGCATGAATTCAATTCGTTCTTTCTGATTATTCTTGACAGACTCACGCACACTAAACTAACACATTCCTTTATTCTATCATAATTTGCTTTGTCTCCTAACAACAGATTTTGTTGTGCAAAATTTTCCTCTGCAATTCAATGTGGTTTTTGCTGTTCCTTTTTCGATGCCTTTTTCTTTAGCAGTTCAAAGTCATTTGTTATCTTCTATGATTTCGAATCCGCAATCCATACTAAAAACGATACGAACACTCCTGGAGGGGGTGAGTTTAAAGAGAGTAGATATAGTGGGTACCGCTAAAATTGTAACAAATTTAAACCTAGTTTTTATAAGTCTATTGCGCTTTGACTAACCGCTTGGGGACGGTTTTTAAACCTTTAGGGGATTCTTTTAGGGGGGGGGGGATTTTTCCTTATATTCAACGGGAATTTCAATAGAAAGTGATCTGTTATAGGTGACACAGAGCACAAAAAGCGAAACATCATTTTTTGGGAAATAGGTAAAATACTTGGGTTAGAAATTTCCCAAGCATTTGCTTACTTAATTGCGTATAGTTTCAGCTCTTCTTGAAAATGACGGATAAGTTGAGATTTTTTGAAAAGGTCTTCGGTAATATTTTACCTTGGGTATGCGGAAGAAAATTTTACGAATTAAATTTAAAGTTGTGTTCAAAAATACAAAAGGCTTATTTAAGTTATTTTTTTCACGAATCCCGAGCAATTCTCAACTAGCCCCATTGTTCAGCAATTTCTTGCTAAGAAAATGTATTGATAAAAAGGGGCTCCCAAGAAAATTTAAAATTTAATCTATTCCACCCTCAGAGTTTTATGCACTTCGTACCTTAGTCTTGGTTTCAAAATTGAGCTCGAGTCCAAAAAACCTAACGGCATATTTATGTTATTTTTTCATCAGAATCATCACAGTATTATTTAAAAAAAGAAGAAAGTTTGATGAAATATTATTTCCAAAACCTTTCAACTAATCATGGAATTTGGCACTTCCTTCAAAGGAAACGTGGTTGAACTGCAAGATTTACCCTTGGTCGGGCGGAAGTACGAAAGAAGTGGGCTCCCAAGAAAAATCTATAATTTTGATTTGTTCCGCCATCAAGGTTTTTACGCACTCAGTACAATGAAAGTCAAGAGTTGATAATGTTTTAGTTCGACATATGAAGAATCAGCATCACGATTTTAAAATTCATACACATAAATTCATACACATTAAGGTCATTACTTGTTCTAATTGGTTATTAAATCCCTGGTTAGGAAAGGTAATGAAACTAATGCACGAAATAAAGACAAATATCAAAATAGATTCAAAACTTTCTCTCTGGATTAACCCAATGATAGTTTAAATAGATTATGAAAAAGAGTTTAGAGGAGTAGATTACTTCTGTAAAGCTGCTATTTATGTAAATACTATCTATCACGAAAAAATCCTCTCCCACCTCTGGTAAAATAACAAGAGCTATGAGCTCATATGGCACTTGTGACGAGGCGAGAAGAGCTAAGAGCCAAGAGATCATATGGTATGAGCTCTAACAAAATTCTATGAATCAATACATTGATTTAAAAAGGAAAATAAGAGGCTTAATGCCGGTCAGGATTTAAAACAAGAGCTCTGAGTCACGATGTCCTTCTAAATATCAAAATTCATTAAGATCCGATCACCCACTCGTAAGTTATAAATACCTAATTTTTTCTAATTTTTCCTCTCCCTTTAGCCCCCCAGATGGTCGAATCTGGGAAAACGACTCTATCAAGTCAAATTGTGCAGCTCCCTGACACGCCTATCAATTTTCATCGTCCTAGCACGTCCAGAAGCACCAAACTCGCCAAATCACTGAACCCCTTCCCCCAACTCCCCCAAAGAGAGCGAATCCAGTACGATTCTGTCAATCACGTATCAAGAACATTTGTTTATTCTGTCCACCAAGCTTCATCCCGATTCCTACACTCCAAGTGTTTTTCCAAGATTTCCCCCTCCAACTCCCCCCAATGTCAAACGATCTGGTCGGTATTTGAAATAAGAGTTCTGAGACATGAATTCTTTCTAAAAATCAAATTTCCTTAAGATCTGATCATCTATTCGTAAGATAAAAATACCCCAATTTTCACATTTTCCAAGAATTCCGGTTTCCCCCTCCAACTCCCCCCAACGTCACAGGATCTGGTCAGAATTTAAAATAAGAACTTTAAAGCACAAGATCCTTCTAAATATCAAATTTCATTAAGATCTGGTCACCCTTTCGTAAGTTACAAATACCTCAATTTTCAAAATTACCCCCCCTCCAATTCCACCAAAGCGAGCAGATCCGGCCCGGTTACGTCAGTCACGTATCTTAGACAGGTTTTTATTCTTCCTATCCAGTTTCATCCTGATCTCACCGCTTTAAGTATTTTCTAAGATTTCCGGTCCCCCCCAACTGCCCCCCCCAAATTACGCTTGATCCGGTTGAGATTTAAAATAAGGGATCTGAGTTACGAGGTCCTTCTAAATATGAAGTTTTATGAAGATCCGATCACTCCTTCGTAAGTTAAAAATACGTCATTTTTTCTTATTTTTCAGAATTAACCCCCCCCCAATAGATCGGATCCATTCCAATTATGTAAATCATGTATGTAAGACTTCTGCTTATTTTTCCCACCAAGTTTCATCCCGATCCCTCCAATCTAAGCGTTTTCCACGATTTTAGGTTCCTCCACCCCAAACTTCCCCCAACGTCATCAGATCCAGTCAGGATTTGAAATAAGAGCTTTGAGACACGATATCCTTCTAAATATCAAATTTCATTGAGATCCGATAACCAGTTCGTAAGTTAAAAATACCTCATTTTTTCTGATTTTTCAGAATTAACCGCCCCCCCCCAACTACCCCAAAGAGAGCGAATCCGTTCTGTTTATGTCAATCATGTATCTAGCACTTGTGTTTATTTTTCCCACCAAGTTTCATCCCGATCCCTCCACTCTAAGTGTTTTCCAAGTTTTAGGTTTCCCCCTCCAAACTCCCCCCAATGTCACCAGATCCGGTCCGGATTTCAAATAAGAGCTCTAAGACACGATATCCTTCCAAACATCAAATTTCATTGAGATCCGATCACCCGTTCGTAAGTTAAAAATACCTCATTTTTTCTAATTTTTCAGAATTACCCCCCCCCCCCCCCCTAACCACCCAAAAGAGAGCGGATTCGTTCCGATTATATCAATCATGTATCTGGGACTTGTGCTTATTTTTCCCATCAAGTTTCATCCCGATCCCTCCACTCTAAGTGTTTTCCAAGATTTTAGGTTTCCCCCCTCCAACTCCCCCCAATGTCATCAGATCCGGTCGGGATTTAAAATAAGAGCTCTGAGACACAATATCATTTCAAACATCAAATTTCATTAAGATCCCATCACCCATTTATAAGTTAAAAATACTTCATTTTTTCTATTTCTTCCGAATTAACCGGCCCCCCACTCCCCCCCCCAGATGGTCAAATTGGGAAAACGACTATTTCTAATTTAAGCTGGTCCCGTCCCTGATACGCCTGCCAAATTTCATAGTCCTAGCTTACCTGGAAGTGCGTAAAGTAGCAAAACCGGGACCGACAGACAGACAGACAGACAGACCGACAGAATTGGCGATTGCTATATGTCACTTGGTTAATACCAAGTGCCATAAAAAACGCATCTTTTTTGGTATTTTGACTGAAAAATTCTTTTTTTTGTTTTTCATTGAAGAAAAACACACAACAAAATCACCCTCCTAGATTTTGAAATATATATTCCCCCCCCCCCTATATGTTCATTAATATAGGCCATAGAATCCGCATTCCATATTTTTTTTTTAGTGGTGCAATATTTCATACTACTTTTATCAGATACGAAATTGAAACTCTTTTTAAGTAACTATTCAAACCGGAAGCATTTTTTTTTCGTTTTTTTTTTGCTATTCTAAGATCGTCATTTATCAAATATTGATGTTGAAGTAGGCAGAATAAGGGAATTTTAGTCTATAATATATATCTTTTTTCTCCGTAAAAAACTAATAAAGAGTTAAAGCGATGATAAAGAAAAGAATATGAAATATAACTAGTTATGAATGTGATTGCATAAGACTCTACTGAACAGGTGAACTGAGGGGTTTTCCATGTACCTAAAACAGGAAAGAATCTTATGTTCTAAAGAATTTTAACGTTTAAAGCCAAACTATGGCTACTATGAGGCTATATTTCCCATCACTAATCAAAAATGCCTCAAAATCTCTTCCAGATCTAAGCTTTATAAAAAAGATAAAAATTTTAAAATAAATAATTTTTTCTGATGGAAGTAAAGATCAAATATGGACCTTAAAAAGAACACAAATTATTGCTTGTCACTTTTTGCAACATATGTCTGCAATATTGGTTCAAATAAACTGGTTCGTAATATTGCTCTAAATTTGGATTTTGGAAAACTAGCACTTTACTCAAAACTGATCTTACTGGAGGTTTGAAGACAATAAGAATTGCATACTGAAATTCAGTGAGTGGTTTCATTGCCGCTGAAAGACTATTGGGAAAGAATACTATGCATCGAACAGTTGGTAATGAACTGTAGCAAGGAGCGACCCGGCTCAATGGTAACCGAAAATCTAAAAAATGGAATTTTGATATCAATAGTTACATCAAAAGAATCGCATTTCGCATTGGAATTTCGCATTTTTTGCCAAAAGACATATCCCGGATGCGTGTTATTTTTTTTTTATTTTTTTCCCCAGGGGTGATCGTATCGACTGAGTGGTCCTAGAATGTCGCGAGAGGGCTCATTCTAACGGAAAATTAACAGTTCTAGTGCCCTTTTAAAGTGGCCAAAAAATTGGACGGCACCTAGGCCCCTCCCACGCTCATTTTTTCCCAAAAGTCACCGGATCAAAATTCTGAGATGGCCATTTTATTCATCATAGTCGAAAAACCTAATAACTATGTCTTTAGGGATGACTTACTCCCCTGCAGTCCCCGTGGTAGGGGCTGCAAGATACAAACTTTGACCAGTGTTTACATATAGTAATGGTTACTGGGAAGTGTACAGGCATTTTCAGGGGGATTTTTTTGGTTTAGCGGGAGAGTTGAGGGGGGGGGGGGTTACGTGAGAGGATATTCTAATGGAGGAACTTCTCATGGGGGAAGAGAATTTCAGTGAAGTGGGTGCAGCATTTCCTAGCATTATTTGAAGAAACAATGAAAAAAAAAATATGAAAAGTTTTTTCAACTGAAAGTAAGGAGCAGCATTAAAACTTAAAACAAACAAAAATTATTACGCATATGAGGGATTTACCTCCTCGTAATACCTCACTCTTTACGCTAAAGTATTTTTAGTAATTTCAACTATTTATTCTACGGCCTTTGTGATTCAGAGGTAATTCTTAAGGAATTGGGACAAAACTTATGCTTTAGTGTAAAGAGCGAGGTATCGACGAGGGTTGAGCCCCCTCATATACGCAATAAAAACATACAAATATTGAAGTTCGTTACGTAAGTTAATTCGTAAGTTACGTATATTTTTTACCAATGAAAACGTTCGTAAGAAATCAAAAGTTCCAGTTGCCTTTTTAAGTAATCAAAAAATTGGAGGGCAGCTAGGCCTCCTCCCTTTTTTCTCAAAATCTTCCAATTAATTAATATGCAAATTTATTTTTAATTATTTACGTGCGGAGAACCAAGATCAAAACATGCATTAATTCAAAAACGTCCAGAAATTAAATATAAAAAAACAAGTTTTTTAAAATGAAAGTAAGGAGCAACATTAAAACTTAAAACGAACAGAAATTACTCCGTATATGAAAGGGCCTTTCCTCCTCAACGCCCCGCTCTTTACGCTAAAGTTTCTTACTGTTTTAAAAAGTAGAGTTAAGAGAAAAGTCAATTTTTAGCGTAAAGAGTAAGGCATTGAGGAGGAAAAGCCCCTTTCATATACGGAGTAATTTCTGTTCGTTTTAAGGTTTAATGTTGCTCCTTACCTTCATTTAAAAAAAACTTGTTTCTTTTATTTAATCTCATACAAGATACTTACAGCTCCCCATGTGGAACAACGAGAAAAATGACTTTTTTGTATTGCTAGCACTAAGTGTCGCTGTAAAAGAGCTGTTTAAGGTCTCATTTAAAGGATAATTTTATATGTCTATGCGCTCTTTAGAAATTTATATTGATAGCACCGCCAGAAGGTTCAGTATGGTACCAAAGTGACACTTTTTGGTGTCATACCTGGAATGGAAATGCTAGGAAGCATGAAAAGGGTACCATCACAATTTCCATAATCAAAAACTTTAAATCTGGGTTTTACAATCTTTCCTCTTGTATACTCTTCCTCCCATCCTCTAGCAATTTTCAGTAGTTGGGGGATGACTAGCAGAAGTAGCAGGCTATTGCAGCATCGGAGAGAGATGTTTAGTGTCTCATTTTAAAGCTCTTGATCATATGCACGAGCTCTTTGATAATTTGTCTCGATAACTCGATCATACAGTTCCATATTGCACCAAAAATGACATTTTTTAGTGAAATATCTGGAGTGGAAATCCTGGAAAGCATGAAAAGGGTAGCATACACATCTCCATGGTTGATAACCAAACAGGATTTTTATACTCCCACATTCTTTGTGTAACCCCTCTCAGCCCCTAGAGCAACCTAGTGAACAGCAAACCACAGCTCATAGCAACCAAAAGCATAAAAACGCGTTTTGAAAAAAAAAGAAAAGATAATGTCCTTCAGTTTTCTAAAATTTCTATAAGAATTTCACGATATTTTGCAGATTGAATAGAACAATATTTTATATATACCATTACATTTTAGAATTAAAGACAGTTCTAAATGTACTTGACATTTGCACTCTGACAAAGCAAACACCATTACATTAAAATCCCCCAAGCAGAAGAGTTAACGGTCCATAGTCAGCCGTCAAATCAATCTGCAATACGGATTAATTTTTGTGTCGGGTAGGCTGTAACAAAAAAATGTACACGCGAGCAGACTTTTTATGAGGTCATCGGCTGGCCTCTTCTGAAGGAAACATGCTACACAAATAAAAGCAATACAATTAGATTCTTTATTTTATGCTATTTCGAAAAATCATGGACACTTTTTCTGACAATGTACATCCGTTCTATCCCTAATAATGTGTTTTCCCCTTAACTGACATCGTGATTTGTCGTAGGGTTTATGCTGAAACGAGTTTCGTAATTCGAACTTGAACAAGTGACTTCTGAACAATAGAATTGTGGATATAAATGTGATTTGAAATGATTTTAAAAGTGGATAACAATGAAAGGAAATACGATAATTTAAATCACACGCTTTGCTGCATTTTCTAAAATAAGAATTTCTTTGCTTTAGTGTCTCCTTGTTTATTTTTAATATATATTCAGGGGCTATATCTGGGACCCTCAACATGACGGTACTTTGTCAGACAAGTGATATTTGGAAATAGCGTAAAATAAGGAATCTGATGGTACTATTTTGACATGTAAAATCATGTTTCCTTCAGAGAGGTCAACTAATGTGATTTCTGTTCCTTTGTTTGGAAAACTAGGAGTTCAAAATTCTTTACAAGATTGCGGCATAAAAATTGCAATAACAATAATAGCAATTTTCGTAAATTATATTAATTACGCACCATAAATAGTTTCAACGTCGTTAAGGTTTCTTACGTTTCGGAAATTTTTATCGCTAGATAATTTTTTTTTAAACTTTTAGTTACTGTAGGCCGTGGTTCGCTCTTCCTAGATTGCAGCTATTGCTTGCAATCAGCTAATAATAAGACTTAATTCCTAAGTCTAGGCTATTTAATATCAATTTTTATCTAAAAATAAACAATTGTAGGTTTTTAACAGTGACACCAGTTCATGAAAATCTTGGGGGAGGGGGGCAAAATGCATTTTTCAAAATCAAAGGGAGGCAACACTGTTGTTTTCTAACCTAACCTTGTTGTCTTCTATGGCAAATACCGAAAAAGGTATTTTTCAATGAAAAGACGAGAAAAGGTATTTTTTAAGTCTTGGGGAGGGGCAATATAGGGACCAACTGGTGCACCCCAACTGGTGCTACTAGTTTTAAGTATGTTCACAGTAAACTTGTTCGACTAACTATTCCTAAATATTTCGTTTTAAGACATGTGTTCCCTCTTAAACAAGTAATTTTGCGAGAGAGATGCAGCTGTAACGGCCAATGTTCCTACTACCTGAACAATTGTTTAGGGTCATGGAACTATTATTAATAGATGCATCTTGTCTTTTGGAACATCTTTTTTCTCTTGCAAAACTACCGCAAACTCACCGTTATGGAGTTATTCCGGCACAAATATCCTGTATTCACACATATAGAATTGCAATCATTTCCGTTTTCGTTGATCGGATATTTAAAATCGCGAATTTGTAATAGTTTAGAAACAAATTTGGGCAATATATTTGCACATCAGGGGAGTGGGAATGAGGCATAGCATATATAAAAATACGTAAACTAACCATTACGGTATTTAATATATGCTATGTTTTACCCTCCCCCCCCCCTGATGTGAAAATATATAATAACTCCATAACGGCTAGTTTGCAGTAATTTTGCAAAAGAGAAAAGATGTTCAGAAAGTCAAAATGCAACTGTTAACAATAGTTTCATGACCCTAAACAATTGTTCCGGTAATTGGAACATTGACCGCAATAACTTGTACAAAATGGACATGATATCTATATCATTGGATCCCATTAGTCTCAGATCTAACCATTTCATTGAGCCAAAACTATCATATTGCTTAGACTCTTTCTTGGGGAAGGATCTAAACTTGCTTAAAACTTGGAAAATTATCCTCTTTTCAATCTAAAAAAGTATATATATCAAGTTTAAAAAAAATAATTTGGCAGATGTTCTCAACTAACATCTCAGCTATGAAATAATATCAAAATTGCAGTCTTTCGTATGTATATAATGGAACCACAGGAGAGCAGAAACGTAACAAACTAAAAATTACACAGAGAACGTAAACTTTAGAACTAGAAACTCGGCTGTTAAAAAAGTCATTATCGTCACGATCAGTTAATAAAATATCATGATTAAAGAATCAACAAACCACAAAAACCAGCATGATTAATTGACCACAAATGCTACAGAAGGTCAGCTAAAACCTCAGCCTGCAAAGTAAATTATTGGTTTTAAAACGTGGAGTTTCCTAAAATTTGGAAAGGTTCTAATTTTTGTTCCTTTTTCGTGAATTCTGAGCATTTGAGGTACCGTAATTTACAAGGAATACTAAATAATTTTTTAAGCTCTGCACCACTTTTATAAACTCTAAATTGGCAATACAACTCTGCAGTACTTGACAAACCTCTAGGGATCCTTTCCCAAAGGTTACCCTTCCTTAGTTCCTCCAGAGCCATCGGTGGCGCATAGGGCGTCGACAAAGCATCTCCATTCGTCTCGCATTGGTACTGCAGCGATGACGTCTTCCCATTCAGGTATTAGTGAGGTGCCGGCCGTCCTCAGATCTCGGTCATATGTTCGTCTCAATGTATTTTAACAAGGTTACCCTGATAAAAAGGCTCGCAGTGCGTAGGTACTCATTCGCCTATATATCATTCTAATCAATATACTTGCATCGTATGAAATGTTATAAAGGTACTTGTGTATTATTCAGAACACACTCAATAATTGAAGTTAGGTTCTTTCGTGAAACAAACTACGATGTCAGGTTAGGTTATAAAGTCATGTTGTGTCCATTGACGTACTGTTTTGTTGTGGGCAATAACCACTTATCCTGGAAAAACATAATTGCCTCTTTTTCAGTCTTTGGCAAATCCCAAATCTTCATTTCAAATCCCATGTTCAGACACTATCTTCTACCATTATCCGTAGCAAACTAAATTGAGTTATGTCTTTGTGGTTATGAAACCGGATTTTGTCAGCAAAATTCTTGAGTGTCTTCTGAATTGAATCAATTAAATAATGAAAAAGTACCAAATATTTAATTAAATGTACCTGCATCATAGTTTGTTTCACGAAAGAACCTAACTTCACTTATTAAGTGTGTTCCGAATAATATACAAGTATATTCACAATGTAACCTTTGCTCATTAAATTAGAATTTCCTTGTTGAAACTAATTGTATTTGAATGAATAAAGCAACAGAATGGCCAGTGAATCAGCAAAACCTGGAAGCCGTCATGATTAACAGATGCTTCTGAAAGTCGCCTTAAAAATTTACATTTAGGAAAGAACTGTTTCAGAAGGAAGATACAAAGAAAATAATGAAAAGCGAAAAAATTGCCAAATACACCAAGTCAAAAGACAACAATAAAAATATTATGCTTCGGACATTCCAAATGACAATTTTATTTCGCAAAAATGACCCAGTAGACCGAACTTGACACCTTGTCACTAATTCTACCATCAGTTTTGACGCCCTGGGCAACAAAGGTGCAGTCACTTAGTAAGAAAATTTTAGCACTTTTGAAAATTTTTGAATTGAAAATTCAAAATTTTTTGAATTTTTTCAAATTGGCACTTTTTGCCAATTTTAGCATTTTTTCAATTTGGCACTTTTTGAAGTGCCAAAAATTGAAATTTTTTGGTACTTTTGAACTCAGGAGGATTGCTGTTTTTTTCCTTTTTATTCTTCTCTCGTATTTTCTGTATCACTTGATTCATACAGTGCTGCAACAATCGAAATAGAAAAAAAAATAGAGCCAAATTCTACAAATTTTGAGGTCAGCTTTCACCGTTAATCCAGAGTCCGGCTAAATTTTAGAAGGAAGATTTTCAAACTCACCGTTATGGAGTTATTATATATTTGCACATTAGGAGGAGGGAGGGGGGGTAAAGCATAGCATATATTAAATACAGCAATGATTAGTTTACGTATTTAATATATGCTATGCTTTACCCCCATCCCCCTGATGTGCAAATATATAGCCCAAATTTGATTCTAAACTATTACAAATTCGCGATTTCAAATATCCGATCAACAAAAACGGAAATGATTGCTAATTTCATATGTGTAAATACAGGGTATTCGGGGGGTTAAACTTTACAGGATTTGGGGGGGGGGGGGGTAAACTTAAGGGCGGGGGTAGAGCAACGCCTCGCTCTTTATGCTAAAAATTGACTCTTTCTCTTAACTCTACTTTTTAAAACAGTAAGAAACTTCAGCGTAAAGAGCGGGGCGTTGAGGAGGAAAAGCCCCTATCATATATGGAATAATTTCTGTTCGTTTTAAGTTTTAATGTTGCTCCTTACTTTCATTTAAAAAAAACTTGTTTTTTTTAATTTACTTTCTGGACGTTTTTGAATTAATACATGTTTTGATCTTGGCTCTCCGCACGTAAATAATTAAAACGAAATTTGCATATTAATTAATTGCAATTAACCGGAAGATTTTGAGAAAAAAAGGGAGGAGGCCTAGTTGCCCTCCAATTTTTTGATTACTTAAAAAGGCAACTAGAACTTTTAATTTTTTACGAATGTTTTCATTGGTAAAAAATATGTGTAACTTACGAATTAACTTACGTAACGAACTTCTATATTTGTATGTTTCAATTGCGTATATGAGGGGGTTCAACCCTCGTCGATACCCCGCTCTTTACACTAAAGCATAAGTTCATTGGTAAAAAATATGTGTAACTTACGAATACACTTACGTAACGAACTTCTATATTTGTATGTTTCAATTGCGTATATGAGGGGGTTCAACCCTCGTCGATACCCCGCTCTTTACACTAAAGCATAAGTTTTGTCCTAGTTCCTCAAGAATAACCTCTGAATAAAAAGGCCGTAGAATAAATAGTTGAAATTACTAAAAATACTTTAGCGTAAAGAGTGAGGTATTACGAGGAGGTAAATCCCCCATATGCGTAATAATTTTTGTTCGTTTTATGTTTTAATGCTGCTCCTAACTTTCAGTTGAAAAAAAACTTTTCATATTTATGTTTTCATTGTTTCTTCAAATAATGCTAGAAAATTGTGCACCCACTTCATTGAAATTCTCTTCCCCCATGAGAAGTTCCTCCATTGAAATATCCTCCCACGTAACCCTCCACCCTCAACTCTTCCCCTAAACCAAAAATCCCCCTGAAAATGCCTGTAACCTTCCCAGTAACCATTACTATATGTAAACACTGGTCAAAGTTTGTATCTTGCAGCCCCTCCCACGGGGACTGCAGGGGAGTTAGTCATCCCTAAAGACATAGTTACTAGGTTTTTCGATTATGGTGAATAAAATGGCCATCTCAGAATTTTGATCCGGTGACTTTTGGGAAAAAATGAGCGTGGGAGGGGCCTAGGTGCCGTCCAATTTTTTGGCCACTTAAAAAGGGCACTAGAACTGTTAATTTTCCGTTAGAATGAGCCCTCTCGCGACATTCTAGGACCACTCAGTCGATACGATCACCCCTGATGAAAAAAACAAAAAAAAACAAATAACACGCATCCGGGATATGTCTTCTGGCAAAAAATGCGAAATTCCAATGCGAAATGCGATTCTTTTGATGTTGCTATTGATATCAAAATTCCATTTTTTAGATTTTCGGTTACTATTGAGCCGGGTCGCTCCTTGCTACAGTTCGTTACCAACTGTTCGATGCATAGTATTCTTTCCCAATAGTCTTTCAGCGGCAATAAAACCACTTACTGAATTTCAGTATGCAATTCTTATTGTCTCAAAACCTCCAGTAAGATCAGTTTTGAGTAAAGTGCTAGTTTTCCAAAATCCTAAAAATTTAGAGCAATATTACGAACCAGTTTATTTGAACCAATATTGCAGACATATGTTGCAAAAAGTGAGAAGCAATAATTGTTGTTCTTTTTAAGGTTCATATTTGATCTTTACTTCCAACTGAAAAAAATTATTTATTTTAGAATTTTTATCTTTTTTTGAAAGCTTAGATCTGGAAGAGATTTTAAGGATTTTTGATTAGTGATGGGAAATATAGCCCTCATAGTAGCCATAGTTTGGCTTTAAACGTCAAAATTCTTTAGAACATAAGATTCTTCCCTGTTTTAGGTAAATGGAAAACCCCTCAGTTCTTCTGTCCAGTAGAGTCTTATGCAATCACATTCATGAATAGTTATATTTCATATTCTTTTCCTTATCAACGCTTTAACTCTTTATAAGTCTTTTACGGGGGAAAAAGATATATATTATAGACTAAAATTCCCTTATTCTGCTTACTTAAACATCAATATTTGATATATGACGATCTTCCAATAGTAAAAAAGTGAAAAAAAATTCTTCCGGTTTGAATAGTTACTTAAAAAGTTTCAATTTCGTATCTGATAGAAGCAGTATGAAATATTGCACCACTTGAAAAAAATAAATATGGAATGAGGATTCTGAAGCCTACATTAATGAAAATATAGTGGGGGGGGGGATAATATATATTTCAAAATCTAGGAGGGTAATTTTGTTTTGTGTTTTTCTTCAATGAAAAACAAAAGAAAGCATTTTTCAGTCCAAATACCAAAAAAGATGTGTTTTAATTTTACCAGGGGGGAGAGGATTTTTTCGTGATAGATAGTATTTACATAAATAGCAGCTTTACAGAAGTAACCTACTCCTCCAAACTCTTTTTCATTATCTATTTAAACTATCATTGGGTTAATCCAAAGAGAAAGTTTTGAATCTATTTTGATATTTTTCTTTATTTCGTGGATTAGTTTCATTATTTTTCCTAAACCAGGGATTTAATAACCAATTAGAACAAGTAATGACCTTAATGTGCATGAATCTTAAAATCGTGATGCTGATTTTCCATATCTCAAACTATAACATCATCAATTCTAGACTTTCATTGTACTGAGTGCGTAAAAACCTTGATGGCGGAACAAACCAAAATTATAGCTTTTTTTAGAGCCCACTTCTTTCGTACTTTCGCCCGACCAAGGGTAAATCTTGCAGTTCAACCACGTTTCCTTTGAAGGAAGTCCCAAATTCCATGATTAGTTGAAAGGTTTTGGAAACAGTGTTTCATCAAATTTTCTTTTTTTAAAATCAATACTGTGATGATTCTGATGAAAAAATAACATAAAATATGCCGTTAGGTTTTTTGGACTCGAGCTCAATTTTGAAACCAAGATTAAGGTACTAAGTGCATCAAACTCTGAGGGCGGAACAGATTAAATTTTCCTGGGAGCCCCTTTTTATCAATACTTCCGCCTATACAAGGCTAAGTTTGCAATTTAGCCACATTTTCTTAGCAAGAAATTGCTGAACGATGGGGCTAGTTGAGAATTGCGCGGGATTCGTGCAAAAATAACTTAAATAAGCCTCTTGTATTTTCGAACAAAACTTTAAATTTAATTCGTAAAATTTTCTTCCGCATACCCATGGTAAAATATTACCGAAGACCTTTTCAAAAAACCTCAACTTTGCCGACATTTTCAAGAAGAGCTGAAATTATACGAAATTAAGTAAGGAAATGCTTGGGAAATTTCAATTTATGTTAAGTTGTAATTATTGAATTTTATTGAAATAAATGCATTAAGAAAACAGTATAATTAACGTGTAGTTGAAACGAAACAGGGTAGAGCTACTAAAGCTACGTATAATTCATGACGGTTTTATGGAAACCTACTGTATATTCGCTGATATCAAAATAGCCCAAGTATTTTATCTATTTCCCCAAAAATGATTTTTCGCTTTTTTGTGCTCTGTATCACCTATAACAGATCACCTTCTATTAAAATTCCCGCTGAATAGAAGGTGAAATCACCCTGGAACAAAATTCGAATTTCAGCGTAAAGAACAAGGTATTGACGAGGGGGCGAGCTCCCTCATATTATGTATATGAGGAAGTTCGCCACCTCGCTTTTTACGCTAAAGTTCGAATTTTGTAAAATAATGGCCTGTATAAGCAATTCATGTTTATGTTATTTTCCGGTCATTCTGAGCAGTTTAATTTTACCTAAAGCAGCTTCATATATATGATTTTTATGTGATAATAAGCCAAAGATATTGCATGTCTTCGGCTTGTGGGTGTTTTTAAACACACAAAAAAAAATTTTTTCCAACTGAAAGTAAGTAGCAACATTAAAACTTAAAACGAACATAAATTTTTAAGTATATCTTTTAAAGGTCTTTTCTTTCATTCATTTCAGTCACTTGAAAATTGCTCAACTTGAGACTTTCATTTTCACAAAAATAGTTTCGACCTCTTTGGCCGTTTATTTTACCAATAAAAACTAGTTCCGGAAATATCACTAATTTAAGTTACGTAGGAGAATCCTTCCATGGAGACATTTCTCACGGGGGAAGAAATTTTTCATAGAGAGGGAGCTGGATTTCACGACATTATTTAAAAACTGATCAATGATTAAAAACAAGTTTTTTCAACTGAAAGTAAGAAACAATATAAAACTCAAAACGAACAGAAAATATTACGTGTATGAGATGGGTTGCCTCTCCTCAGTAGCTCGCTCTTACGCTAAAGATTCTTTTTCAACTTTTTAAAAAATTTATTACTCTAATTAAATAGCCTTTGTGATTCAGGAGTAATTCTTAAACAACTGAAACAAAAATAAAACTTGGGTTATTATTAGATTAAAAAAGTAAAATCAATATGTAAATTCCGTTTTAATTATTCATGTAGGTGAGCCAAATTTAAAACCTACCTTAATTTAAAAACGTTCAGAAATTAAGTAAAAAGACATTTTTTTTTAGCTGAAAGCAAAGAGCGACATTAAAACCTCAAATGAACAGAAATTATTCAGTACATGAAAGGGGCTGTCCCCTCTTCAACGCCCCGTCCTTTACGCTAAAGTTTTTTATTGTTCATAAAGTAAAAATGTGAGAAGCAGGCAGATTTTAGCGTAAAGTGCAGGGCATTGAGAAGGGGACAGATCCTTTCATATACAGAATTTTTGTTCGTCTTAAGTTTTAATGTTGCTCCTTACTTTCAGTAATTTTTTTTTATTTAATTGTTGTTAAAGTTCATATACCAATAACTGTAAATTAATTGGTAGCTTTTCGCTTTTACAGTTTTCTGCTTGATAATTCAAACATGGGATTGTAAGTAAAATTTTGGACAATATTTTTTAAAATAATGTTTTAAATATTTTAAATATTTTTTTAAATACTTAATTATTTAGTCGTAATTTTTGATGAACAGTAGTTTTGTGGAATAAGTTCTTATTAATAATTTTACTACGTGACTGAAGCCATTAAGATCTCCACAGTAGTGTTCTCTCATGTTGAAATACATTGTATGCGTATGTTTAAATACATTTAAATATTTTATAAGAAAAGAGAATTATTACCATTTAAAATTTGCGCAAATAAAGCTCCTTTTAGTACTTGTCCCCCCACGCCCCCAAGATTTGCACGGCAAGGTCCATGATGCCGTTTCTTCCATGGTTTCCTGTTTATATTACCATGGAAAAAAGATTGTAGCACCACCCAAAGCAGCAATAATAAAGGTGTAGACCAAAAATATTCCCTGGAATCAAGAGGGATTAGATATCAATTTCTACCTCCCCATCCTTCCCCGAAGCCCTTTCTATATCCATATGAAGATTCAATGAGAGTTAGAACGACTGAACATTACAATACACTCTTTGAGACACCTTCCCCTCGCCACTCCTTCATATAGCTGATGTGTACTTACACATCACTTCATATAATTTTTAAGAAATATGAGGCAAGTCAGTTTAGTTAAATAAATCTTTAAAATAAATATAAGAAACGTTTGGTGCAATAAAAAGGGTGACATCTCCCTGTAGCACCCTTATCAAGACTTAGTCTAAATGAAGGGAGATGATGGGTCGACTCCTATCCCCTCTTCGACCATTTCCTTTATTTACCTGAAGGCTCATGGAGAATTAGATTGGGTATTGAAATGTGCAGTTTTAGACATCTGGCATCCCCCAGGCTACACAATGATCCACCATCCCTCCTTTATAGTACCTGATGTGCAATTACACACCACCAAAAATAATTTTATGAAAAATTGTCATGTATGGACTACGTGACTTTTCAATGACGAATGCGCCATCATGTGGCATTACTTCCTTTGCAACTTGAAGCTCAATATGTAATTTTTTATACTTTTAAATCGATTGATATTCTCAGAATTTTCAATTGGTATCAGTTCTCTTTGGACTAAATCGTGCTGCTTTAGGAGTTTTCAAAAATCAGGAAACTTTTCTCAGGCGCGTACCTTTTAATGGGTGGCTGATCGACATTTTGAGGTATCTATTCCGTACTTTCTCTTTAGTTGCAAAATTTTGTGTGTTGGAGAATTTTCCATTGTGGAGAATTTTCCGAGAGGGAGGGGGGTCCGTAGAGGAAAATGCCAGCTCCCGTAATGGTTCTTCGTAATCTTCGTAAGGTGCTGTTGAAATCACTAGAAAGGAAAAGGATCGAAATGTTTTGAGTACCCTACTTCCTTAAATATATTGAATTCATGAGGAGTGTAGACATAGCGGATAAGCTCAAATCATTCTAAAAAATAGGCTGCGAATGAAAAGTGATGGCAGAGGCTTTTCTGGCACTTCTTTGTGAATTGTGAGTTCTTAAATCTTGTTCAAGTTTTCTGACTCAGAGAAGCTTGAGAAACGGAGTTGATAGGCTACAGTTCCACTGTCGAGTAATCAGTTGTCTGGTCGCCAACGACACTGCAAAGAACTGAAGAGGTCGTATATGTTGTTGTTGTGAAGTGTTTGTGATTGAGCACTGGTCCTTTTCCTAAGCCAAACCCTATTCCATTTGATTCTTTTCCAGCGTAAATCTGGAAATTATAGGTGCATCCATGGTTATTGCTCATACCCAGATTCTTTACCCTCTCTTGATAGATTTTATTGGCATTACTGCTTAAATATAATTCTTTCTAGAATTTCACCATGCTTTCTTTGATTAAATAAAAAAAATTTTTTTTTTTTTTAACTGAAAATAAGGAGCGACATTAAAACTTAAAACGAACAGAAATTACTTCGTATATGAAAGAGGCTGCTTCCTCATCAACGCCCCGCTCTTTACGCTAAAGTTTGACTCTGTCTCTCAATTCTTCTTTTTAAAACAGTAAAAAACTTAGCGTAAAGAGCGGGGCGTTGATGAGGAAGCAGCCTCTTTCATATACGAAGTAATTTCTGTTCGTTTTAAGTTTTAATGTCGCTCCTTACTTTCAGTTAAAAAAAACTTGTTTTTTTTTTATTTAATTTCTGAACGTTTTTGAATCAATGCATGTTTTGATTTTGGCTCTCCGCAGAGGAATAATTAAAACGAAATTTGCATTTTTTTTTTTTGGCTAAATGGCTTTCTCATAATTTTGATCGAATGATTTTGAGAAAAAAGAGCGGGGGAGGAAGCCTAGTTGCCCTCCGATTTTTTGGTTAATCAAAAAGGCAACTAGAACTTTTAATTTTTTACGAATATTTTTATTAGTAAAAGATTTACGTAACTTATAAATTAGCTTACGTAAAGAACTTTTGTATTCTCATATTTTTATTACATATATGAGGGGGTTCGCTCCCTTGTCAGATCCTCGCTCTTTACACTAAAGCTTAAATTTTGTCCCAATTCATTAAGAATGACCCCAGAATCACAAAAGCCGTAGAATAAATAGTTGAAATTACTAAAAATACTTTAACGTAAAGAGCGAGGTATTAGAAGGAGGTGAGCTCCTCAAATGGGTAATAATTTCTGTTTGTTTTAAGTTTTAATGCTGTTCCTTACTTCAAGCTGAAAGAACTTTTTCATATTTATTTTTTCATTGTGTTTTTAAATAATGCTAGTAAATCCTGCGCTCCCTTCACGAAGATTTTCTTCCCCCATGACAAATTATCGATAGAAAGTTCCCCCAGCATATCCCCCTCTTCTCAACCCCTCCCCCAACCAAAAAAAATCCTCCTGAAAACGCCTGTACACTTCCCAATAACCATTACTATATGTAAGCATTGGTCAAAGTTTGTAACTTGTTGCCCCTCCCATGGGGACTGTGGGGGAGTAAGTCGTCCCCAAAGACATAGTTATAAGGTTTTTCGACTACGCTGAATAAAATGGCTATATCAGAATTTTGATCCGTTGACTTTGGTAAAATAATTGGCGTGGGAGGGGGCCAAGGTGCCCTCCAATTTTTTTGGTCACTTAAAAAGGGCACTAGAACTTTTCATTTCCGTTAGAATGAGCCCTCTTGCAACATTCTAGGAGAACTGGGTCGATACGATCACCCCTGGGAAAAAAAAACAAAAAAAACAACAAAAAAACAAATAAATACGCATCCGTGATCTGCCTTCTGGCAAAAAATACAAAATTCCACATTTTTGTAGATAGGAGCTTGAAACTTCTACAGTAGGGTTCTCTGATACGCTGAATCTGATGGTGTGATTTTCGTTAAGATTCTATGACTTCTAGGGGGCGTTTCCCCCTATTTTCTAAAATAACGCAAATTTTCTCAGGCTCGTAACTTTTGATGGGTAAGACTAAACTTGATGAAACTTATATATTTAAAATCAGCATTAAAATGCGATTCTTTTGATGTGGGTATTGGTATCAAAATTCCATTTTTTAGAGTTTTGGTTACTATTGAGCCGGGTCGCTCCTTACTACAGTTCGTTACCACGAACTGTTTGATAGCTTCTTAGCTTACGCGGCCATAGCATTGCTTGAAATTTGACGGTTCATAGGTTGTCTTAGCTTGTAGAGCTTATGCCCTGGATCTCCTATCTTCTTGAGTTGCGAATTATCGTTGATGTAGATACGGCCCAACTGAAATAAAGTAAATTAACTAGACATGGAATATAATTATCCCTACGTTCTGAATGGTTTAATCAGAAGTTGGAGCTTAATGGCTGCATTCACACACAATGGTAGAGTCGTAGCTAGGAAAGCTTTCATCTCTTGAAGATCAGCGACAATGAAAGCTATTTAGTTTCTTGCCTGTTTCTGGGAGGATTTTGAGCAACACGTCGTTCCAGTACATCGTTATCAGACAACAGAAGAAAGAAATCAAATGGTATCTTTGCTTTCCATGGGAAAAAAGACCAATGTCCTTTTGTTAAAAGGATCAGTGTCTTCTTACTTTTAAAGCATGTCCTTTGAAATCTTGATTGGGGGCGATTCCTCAAATATTATAAGTAGTTGCGTTGAGTCAAAGTATTCTCTTCGTCCGTTCCATTCTGAAGACAAAAATTTTATTAGGCAATGTATTGCATGATTCTTATCCTTTTTTGCGCGTTTGTTATAGTTGTTTTGCTGACGAAGGACCTTTATTTTAAATTCTGAATCAAGGACTGACAAAAAATAAGACAAATTATCAAATATAATCCATAGAAATGAAATAAAAAATTCTGCTAAGACAACAAGAATTCTACCACAATAAAAATTGCCAAAACTGTTTTAGTTTGAAACAAATTTCTAACAAGAATTTTAATATTATTTATGCCTATGTTTTTTACCCCAACCTTTCCAAAGTTAGAAAATTTAAATAAAAAAAAGGTTTTGTAGAGAAACCCAATCGTCAGAATGAGTTACGAAACACCACCAATATTCTTCCGACATTTAGTCACCTATTCGTCTTTTAATTAAGAAGCTTTTACTTATTTAAAACCAAATTTTGCCAGATGGTAAACCACATTTTCTGATCCGAACCGAATAATCGCCTTCACAAAAATGTATTTTTGCTTAGTCGATAGGAAAACTGGCTGCTGAAGAGAAACTCGCTTCCTGACAGAGCCCCCATGTTCACATATAATCGAACGATAAGTCTCAAGATGGAGGCAAGGACTTCTAATAAACCATACCACTGTACCGCCATTTTTCTCAAATAAGACACCTTGTTGAACAAACAATGGGTATCTTTTTATAATCTAGGTTAGTTTTACAGGAATACAATACTTCACTAACTTGGGGTGATCAAGGAAATGGAACATGGAATCTACCTCCACTGTTAGATGGCCCTTTAGATCTTGCCCCAACTCAACTAGAAGAAATCGACGATTCTAACATGGTGAGTAGCCATGATAAGATACATTTTTATAAACAACTGTAAAAATGTAACAACATCGACGATGTGATATCCTCTATTTAGCAACAAGAGCACGAAATGTAATAAAAACAACCAAATTTGCCTTAAATGCTTGCTTAATGTTCATAAGAAATGAAACATTAAGTTTCTAAAAAACTGCAACTATGTTAATTATAAATATTACGTTTGAAACATAAAAGCAATATCTATCACGGGCCATCTAAAAATATTAACAAAAATAAAACTTAAATTAATTCTCCTGTTAAAACTGGAAGCTCCAATGAAGTTGTACCGCAAAGGTTTTTGAAGTTTAAAGGTATAGATAACCATTGAAAATTTTTATTCTTTTCTTATGTATTACATTTGAGGGATTGGATTTGGTGCTTTGTTTTGATTTACTCAATTTTTCAATGCGCTCTCTCCAATCTCCCTAACTGAACTTTACCTATATTTTATCAAAACAGATTATATTTTGAATAATTTGCTTCTTTATTTTTATGTAGCTGTAACATAAAAAAATCTATAGACAATCAGAAATAACCCTAATTTCAAAAAAATTTTCGACATTAATATATCTGTTACATTTTATTTTGTTTTACTAGTCTAATATGGCCGTAACTTTTATCAATGTTTTCTTTTTTTTAATCCATCCCTTTCGAAAGCATGGATAATCAATCCACAGGTAATCTCAGTAGTTTTTCATCCTATATCTCTTGAAATCAATTTAGTTTTAACATTTTAATATAACACAGTTTTTTCCGCCAGTATTTTTTCCTACTTTGTTCATCTAATTCAAGTATGTATAAAATCTATTGGCAAATAAAACTTTCAATATAAACAATCTGATTAGTTTTCAGTAAAGCGAAAATGAAAATACCGGCTTTAGAAGGATTTGAGTGGGTGGCATCATCACAATTATTTTGTGGGAACTTGCGTTGGTTTTAAAATCTAATATCGTTCATTTTCTGTTTCAACACTCTATTTTCTGTCGTTTATTCGGATAAAGAGCCGAAATCAATTCTGAATAGTTTGGCCGCACGAGGTAAATATGTTTATAATGAGCGAGATAGGTCGATTATCAAGCTACCACATCGCCTTAATAAAAAAAGTCATATTCCACTATCAATAACTATAATAATTCACCCTTTGAGTCCAGAGCATTTCTCTGAACTGAAGAATTTTGGAGACGGGAGGAATTTTTCCCTTTATATATTTTGAAAAATACCTTTTAGGGGAGTATTTTCATTGAAAAACGCCTTTTTCGGTGTTTTTTATTGGAGAAACATCAAATTTGAATCACTATTACGTTTTGGAAAATATATTTTGCCCGCTCCCCCTAAATAACGTAAATTGACGGTACTGAGCATTCGATACACCATAAAAAACTATAACGATAAATTTAAAATAGGAAAATAACGGTAAATTTAATTTAGGGTACGTTCCAGAAGTTTACAAATTCAATCTCTAATATATCATAATAAGGAAGAAAGAGAAGCATTTCAGATCTTTTAGTAGGTAAAAATAAACAAATTTGAGCATTATCTGATATTTTGGAACGCAAAATAACAAACTATTAATTATTGTAAATGATAATTATCTATTGGAACGCAGCCTTATTCTAAAGAGTCTTCAAAACGAATAACAGACCTCAGACGGCGTTCGCAAAGTTCGTAAAGTTGCTTTGGTAAAATTCCATAAACTTTCACGTGAGCAAGCATTAAAGTTCAACTTTAGTTAAGTTTTTTCGTAAAGTTCATGAAGTTGACCAATAGGGAAAGAGTTCCAGAGCAAAACATTTAAACAGATTTGGAAATGTGGAATCAGGAAACTGAAGACATGCTGATCTCTCTAATCCGAGAAAAGCCTGTCATATACCAGTCTTCTCAAGGAAAACACAAAGACAGGATCTGCATTGAAAACATATTCAAAGAAATCAGCACTCTTATGTACCATCAGTTTGGTGATCAGGGAATCTTGATATGCTTGATCCTGAAAACAGAATATGTAACAAGCCCTTGCGCCTTATCAAACTATACTCTCATCCCAATCTCCTTATTTCTTCAAGACCTTTTCTCCGAAATATGAAATGCTTAAGAAATTTGAATAGTTTGCTGCCCAAAACACACGTAAAGTCCAAGGCTCATATGAGCTGTGAAAACTTTACGGAAGCAAATTTTGCGAACGACTTTGCAATTATACGAACGTCGTCTGAGCCGTCCATAGCAGTTCTTATTTTTTAGGTTACAATGGTAATAAATGGACACACATTCATCTTTTCCTCTGAAACATACGGCACCATCAATGACCCAATGGAGCTGTTTCAAATTTTTACAGAAAGCTTAGACCACAATGATGACAACAACACAGTTGAAATAATTCGAGAAACAGTACAACACTATCATAATACTGATAATCAAAAAATAGATTCAGTCGAAGATAATACATTATATGCAGATTCATTGACTAGTGAGGAGAAAGAAACAGTAATTGACAATGACAAATTTACATTTGACGGACTACCTGTCGGCTCCTTTAGGTTGCGGCGAAAGCCACTGAAGATAGAGATGCCACCAATACCAATGATGCCAGAATTTTTGATGGAAGAGATACGAAAGGAAAGACAAGTTCAACTTAGGTGACTATAGATCAAATGCTTTAAATTATGATATTTATTAGAGTTACTTTTATAAATAAAAGTTTGCACTGTCTATTCATTTATACTTTATAGTAATCTTTAATCAGGCACATACACGAAAAAGAAGAAACAGATGAATCATATGAAGTATAGGAAATTGGAAAGGTTGTAAGCTCTTGATATTCTGAAAGGAGAGCTCAAGCCTAAATCCCGCCCCCCCCCCCCAACACAGCACACGTGCCTGCGTCCAACATGGAGTGGCTCGATGTTAGTAAAAATCAAAGCATCGCTAATGCTCAGTTCAAAATTAGGAAAATGAGCCACTCAGAAGCAAAAATGATCAATCATCTTTGACATTTTTAAGTTTAACATCAAAGAACTTTTAGCATGTGTCTCCAGATGTCCTTTAAAAGAGAGACCAGCGGCAAAAACCAGGAGTCAGTGGACCCAAAAAAGGGACCAGGAGTCAGTTTTGACTTATTTGTGTAGCAGACTTGAAATGTCAACACCATTAAACTTAAATATATACGGTATTAAAGAATCCTGAACATTTTTTCACCCCATGATTGGTATGTTAAAATTAGAACTAGAAATAAATGCATCTTCTTTTTTGAATTTTCTCCATTATTTATTTTAAGGGATTAATTAAGTTTACTTTTGAAACATCAGGGAGGCACACTCGTGCCTCTTTAAAGAGGCGAACCACGACAATGTTAAGCGATCTTCGGTTCCAGTGGTCGCAGAGAATTGGGGAGGGATGCATTTCGTAGCCCGGGCTCCAACTAAGAAACCTGCCAAATTTCATCCCCCTCCGACTTTTCCTTCATGGGAAAAATCTGGCCGAAAGTTTCGACCCACCAACCCCACCCCCGCTTTAACGTTGTCCGATCGGGCTGAAATTCACAAGTTAAGGTCCCCTAGGGCCCAGGAGCTTATCCGCGAAATTTCAGCTCGATCCGATAACTCCTTCCCTGTTTTCCAGAAACCACGCATAGCCACTTAATGTTCATATTCTTTTTTTCCGCCACGCCTACAGGTCACAGCCGACATCGGATCTGAGTGTACGAAGACTCATTCGACGCGGAATTCTCCGAGTAATTGCCCTGGAAAGTTTCGTCGGAAGATCTTAACCCCCCGATTTTCTAGCTTAGAAAAACCCATTTCCCCATAAGAGCCCATGTTAATTTTTGAAATTCTTAAAAGTTATATTTATACACATGCAGGTATTTCGACTTACATGCCCGGTTAGCTCAGTCGGTAGAGCGTGGGACTTTTAATCCTAAGGTCAAGGGTTCAAGTCCCTTATCGGGCGGTTTTTTTTCACAAAATATGAAAAAAACTTCGTTTTCTTAAAGAGTTAGAGGCTGTGTCCCAAAGTCGAACCTTAGAACGTACAGGGATTAGGACAGGCATTCCTAATTCCTGTACGAGGAGTACAGGAATTATTAAATTACATTCACCATGGATTGTAGAAAAACGTACGGAAATAATATGAAAAAAACTTCGTTTTCTAAAAGAGTTAAAAAGGCTGCGTCCCAAAGTCGAACCTTAAAACGTACAGGAATTAGGAGAGGCAGTTGGGGGGCTGCCACCCCCCAAACCCCCCGCTTTTAAAGACTCTTTTGTACAGATTTTTTGTTTTGTTAATTAAAAGAGGGCCTTTCCGAAGCCAAGAGCGGGGGGTTAGGGGGCGGCAGTCCCCCACAACAAAAAACCTGTACAAAAGAGTCTTTAAAAGCGTGGGGTTTGGGGGGCGGCAGCCCCCCAACTGCCTCTCCTAATTCCTGTACGTTTTAAGGTTCGACTTTGGGACGCAGCCTCTTTAACTCTTTAAGAAAACGAAGTTTTTTTCATATTATTAATATAAAAAAGGATACCTCTTGCTGTGGAGAGTAAAATTAACTGAATATCATATACGAAATGATAAGCTGGAGAATAACTCACATAGACCTATTTTTCATAAATACTTTACAAACTGAACATCGGTCCGACTTTGTCTATGTACCAAGTCACTGAATGTTTTCAAAGTGAAAGGAAGTTGTAACTCTAGTCTGCTATTATTACAACCTATTATTATGCTATTATTATTAAAAAGGGGCGAATGAAAAGGTGCTAAGTATATATTCTAATTTTTTTGCAACATTTTCATTACTTCCAATTAAAAACGTTTATTTTAAGATTAGTTTATGTTTTATTTTTTTATTCTTTTCTTTTTCTTAAAATTTCCCTCTTTCTGTTTTTTGTTGAAAAGGGATTCTAGACGCAAAATGCAACCTTATTACATTTCGAAGATTCACTTAATTTACTGGACTGATATTTATTCGTTTTTCGCCTTCTTCCTTAAAGATGAAATGATCTAAAGTCCCGAGTCAAATTGGGAACAAGAAGCTAAAAAGATAATGCTTATATTCGAAAGAAAATCTTAAATTACAAGAATACAATAAAAATACAAATATGCTAGGCATTTTTTAAAGAAAAGACGCCATCCAATTATTTCAATGTCTGAATAATTGTTTCTTTTTCATCTTGTAAGAAACTCGTTAACAATTTATATAATGGTCTCCCACATTGTGCAACAAGAGAAAACATTGCCTGTTTAAAATCCTCTTTTGATTCTTTACTTCCACCTCTAGTGGAAACTTTTGCTTGAGATGAGACATTGGGGAAGATATCAAGAAGAAGATTTCCCCCATGGTCACTCGCCATAAGCATAAACTCTTCAAGAACATCAATATTAATAAAATATTTTGGCAATAGAGGATATTTGAAAGTACCCTTGCTTCTTATTCTATCAACGATGACCTCAGCAAGGTCTGAATTTCTTGGCCAGTCAAACTGAAGAAGGATAAGAGAGATTCCTAGCACTGTATCTGAGCAGCTGGATAACCCTATATCACAATAAGTAGATAGTATCATATGCACAACAAATCTCAAGATTTCTGTAGAAGTTGTGTTCATAAAAGTCAAAACACGCTGGGAGTAGCCATCGGTGGTCATACTAAGTTCAAAATAATCTAGAGGTGTTTGGTCAGTTGGTGGAAGAAGAGGAATAAGTTGCAGCACATTGGTTATAGCCTCAGTTTTTTTCCCCGATATATAAAGAACACTGGCAAGCTTCAAATTTAGGCACATCTTATTATTTCCTGTTGCTACAGCAAGAAGATGATTCAGGCTTACAGCTGCTTCATCATATAACGATCGATATAATAAGACATCTACCATAAATGTTTGAAACCAGGGCCATGAGGTAATTCGCAGACTTTCATATAGCCCTGCGAACTGGTGCCGCAACTCATCAAAGTTGTGCAATAGCTCCCAACAACTTATTGCTGCAGCAAAATTTTCAGTAACTCGCCTACTGAGGTTTTTCAATTTAGGTGTAGTTAGCAGTATTGGATTACCTGGACTTTCCCTCTTTGCTGCTGAGTTTAAATCCGGAACTACAAAAAGATTATGAACTAGCAGCACTTGTGGCATTTCAGACCACAGATCTCTTTTCTTTGTCGGTCCAACTAAATCAAGGTACTCAAATAATGATTTGAATAACGTGAAAACGGTATAATAATACAATTCAACAAACCTATTTTCTTTCTTGTCAGTAGTTGTGACAGTTCCAGGATTACAAACAGACCAAAGTATCTGGCACAACTGTGCTTTATTTTCAATGTTAAAAGCTTCTGTACCAAGCTTCCAGCCAACTTTGGCACTAACTAATGACAATAACCAAGTCAATTTTTGCATAGGATTCTCCAATTTTGATTCTGTTTCGGAAAGTTCTTTGATTACTAAGTCATTTTTTGCTAGGTAAGATACATAAAATTCAATCGCTTTTTGAAGAAGTGTTAAAAGCAGAGTTTGTGGTATCTCAGCACCTTTCACTTTAAGTATTAAAGGAAGCAAGTCGTGGATTAGTATCTTCCTATAGGCGTTACAGGGAGATACATGTGCATTCAATTCAGACTTAGTTAGTCGTTCTACAGCTTTTTGCCACAATCCACTAACTGTTTGAGGGAATTTTTCAAAAAGAATTATTGTTAGTTTACCCTGAGTGACTGGGTTTTCAATTGTTTGAATAAGCTGTAGTAGAATTTGCTGTTGAACATCAGCGTGCAAGTGTGAAATTAATTCAGCATGAAATTTTGAAGTCGAGGTATTCAAATGGTTATCAAGATCGCAGAAAACAACTTTCGTTTCATTCCAGAATTGTGGCTCGTTTGGAAATTCCATATATATTCTTGACAAAATTTTCGCACTTTCTTTGGCATTCTTTGATGTTTTCTCGGCCCAGTATGCCTCGTGTAAAAGGGAAAAATTCCTAGGGATGAGAGATTTGGCAGTTAAAGCCCATGCTCGAGCCTCAGCATCGTTTATTGACAGTCCAGGTTTTGACTTTTCAATGAGGTAATGCTCGTCATCTTCTGCCTTCAACATTTTCCTGAGAAAGAGAAAAATTGAGAAAAAGATATAAAACGCAACATCGTATGTGATGGCTAGGATAATAAAATAACGTTAAGACTTAAGAGTCATTTTAAGACCAACTATGTTCCAAATGTGTTAATTCAGTGCCCAGCTGATTCTTCTCTCCCCTGGAAAATACCCCCCCCCCCCCCCCCCCCTAGGAAAATTCCCACACATTTCAAATTGAACAGCCAGAGGAAAAGTAATACAAATAAAAAGAGTAAAGAAAAGAAGGAATTTCGGATAATTTCACGAATATTCCAAAACAAAGGTAGAATATATGGTTCAGAATATCCTGTTGCATTTATTTTTATATTCTTATCTTTCTTAATTTCCTTCCGACAATTTTCTCTTATTTCTTCTGACGTATAGGCTACCCAGTGGACGCATTCTCGATTACAAGATGTGAACTGGTAGCATTTACTACAGATGTCGATGCCTTACAAGCCAGACATCTTTACAGAAAAGGATTTTCTAACCTCTGCTGTAACCGACAGACCTACAACTGATGATTTGGATCCAGTTGAACCTGGAAACAACCCGGCCGAAACTCCAAGTACAAGTGGGCCTGAACAATCCTCTAAGCCCATTTCAGTTCCTATGATGCCAGAACAAGTTCGGCCATACTCTAAAGCCAAGCTGCGTGTACTGAGTGGCGGAGGCAGGAAGAAAGGCTCTACAAAGATTCTTACTGATACTCCTGTGAAAAGACAGATTGAAGAACAAGAAGCCGAAAGAAAAGATAAGAAAGCATGGTGTGGCAGGGCTAGAGGAAAAGTTGGAAATGTTGGAAGAGCTGGAAAAGCAATAAAAGACCAGACAACAAAAAACTATTTGTGGATTCAGAAGGAAGCGATGATGAAAAATTCATTCTTGATGATGATAGTGATGACTGGATGAAAATAGGTGAATCGGAAGATGGAAGTGAGAAAGAGAAAGGTATCTTTGACAGTGTCTCTGCAGGAGATTTTATTAAAGGTGTTTCCAAAGGAGAGTATTTTTTTGGGTCTGTTCAAGAGAAAGACGAGAACAGTGTCAGAGTAAGTGTCATGTGCATGGCAGGTCTAAGAAAGTAGAAGTTATACTTCGTGTTTGCTGACTGGTAGTCTAGTCTTGTGCCTAAGATTCTTTTAATTTTAAAGTCAAATTTTTAATGTAGTTTTTATGCAATGAATATTCGAAGTTTTCTACCAATACATGAATCTTTTTACTATGTCCCAGAGTATGCCACTTTGTGTCCCAAGATATACCACCCCCGGTATTTAGTGGGACAAATGGTATAAGCAGGGACGCCCCCCTTTTTTTCTTCTAGCTATACAAGAAAAATCTGGAAAAACCACTGTTTATGCAGCAGTTCCGGGGCTTTCATTTAAGCCATAAACTAATTTTCTACTCCAATGTTAACCATGCATCTTGGAGGTTTTTTATTATCCGTCTCTGTGTATAACACTTTCTCCTATGCGTCAGTCGAACTATACAGAACTAAAAAAATCAAAAAAAATCATAGTCTCGTGAATGTCGAGATAGCGAGAGTCAACTGTACGTCTTTAAAAATTTGGTTACTATGGAGTAGAGCTTGTTCTTTAAGAAGTTGCGTCTTAGAACGCAACCAAGATGGTTTTTTCAAATATTTATCAGAAAATAGATGACCTTGTTGCCCCCTCTAATTAATTATAAATAAACAATAATCTAACTATCACACACATATTCAATACAGTTTTCAAGATGTGTTTTCCAAGGAGAGATACCCTTGATATTACCACAAAATACCGGTCAAAATAATCTGCTTTGAAATCGAAGAACAATTATCATAAAATTGGCCAAACAGCGACCTGGCGTAAATATGCAAAGAAATGCTCGCTAACTTCCTTTGGAAGAAGACTATGAAGTCGACAACCCATTCTGATCAGAATGATTGAACCCTATATTAGAAAATGATAGTTTTATGGAATTTAAATAGTAATCTTGCTGCCAAAATCGCCATCGTAAAATTGCATCATATGTGATCCACTGTTTACTGGCAAAAAAGCCTAAAAAACAAGGACGCCTCTTTGATAGACAGGCTACAATGATATGTAGATACTGACTATCTTCTTGCAATTAAAGTGAGTCACACTGTCATTGTTACTGTCACAGCTGTGGATCTACTATAGAGACTGAAAGTTTTTAAACCAGGTTTTTTCTAGCATGCAAAAAGCTAAGTAAATTTGTATGTAAATTCAGAGCCTTGAATCTTGGCTGAGTTTTGCTGTGGAGTTTAACTGTGACATGACAAAAAGGGACAGTCAACATGCAGCTCTGCTTCTCAGCCTTATTTCAAATGTAGTGCTCTTGTACCTAAGTCTGCTTATTTTACAAATACAAGACCCATGGGATCACTGCCTAACTTTGAGCACATTTTGTTTACAGTAGTACTGTCAGAGGTGCAGTAAGCATAAACTTGCTAAGTGATTTTGCCATTGTCTTTTAGTGCTTAGACTTACATGGGTAAATCCAGGATACGACTAGCATACTATAGTATATAGAAATAAGGTTGATATACTCAATTACCAGCATTTTGCTGATAATCATCACATGAAGATAAAAATCCAACTTGAGCTGCTCCAGAATTCAGTTCGTTTCAACTGATGAAACTCACCTCCAGTATGTATATGTTATTATTTCCCATGTCTTATTGGAAAAATGATATTCTGACCAATTTACTAATTTATGACAGTAAGATAACCTAGAAATCGAAGTTCTATCAGCACTTGATGTGTCTCTTTCCAAATATAAATTTAAACAAAAGCATGCTGGTATGATCAAGAACTTTGAAAACACCCTTTAAACACTCAATTCAAATTAAACTGCAACTCTCTAAGATATTGCAGTTTCTTACTAGTTCAAGTGGTGTCAAATGGGGTGGGGTGGGGATCTGTGCTCTCTGGATTGTTAGCCCCCCTTAGAATTTTTAAATACCTTTTTTGAGTGTTTTCATTGGAAAATGCCGTTTTCTGGTAATTCCATTGAAAAAAATAAAGGATGCAGGTGTCTATTAAAAAATCAAAATCCTCTCCTAAACTTTAGCGAATCCATGTCACTGGCCTAGAGCTAGTGCAGTTCTG